>NW_026865329.1:0-15416 GCF_026571515.1 Ruditapes philippinarum
CAAAGTTAGCTTTTGTTAATCAAATTTATGATCTTTTGTTCCGTCGTAACTGGAATAGTCACACAATCTGTTTGATTCTTTTCCCGAATCAAAAACATCCTGCTAGTAAAACTGTTTTTATTATTCAAATAAAATCCTCTGTTTAGATGGTCGTTTATGGTGTAATATAACTTTTCATCACTCGTTGAACGACATAATGCTTTAGTTTCAATATGGTAATTCCTTTGAACTATGTTTACAAAGCTACTTGAACAAGAAACTGTATTGCAAAAAAATAATAACTTGCACGCCGATTATGTATTTAATAAATGTAAATGAAAATAAAATGGCTGAATGTTGCAATTTTACTTTGCATGAAAGAATATCCAATCTAATGATTTGAAAATAAGATATTACATGTAATCATATATACATAAACCTTATTCACACGTTACAATACAAGCTAGCATTATTTTTAGTCGTTTCTGTATTTAATTAGTATTAGTTTTAATAAATAAATAATAAATAAATACTTTTATTTCCTCCAATATTGAAGAGCATAACATATTTACAGAGGTGAACATAGATATATACATAAACAAGTATAATACATATTAACAGAATAGTATATCCAATTTAGCATCGTTCATATAGTAAGAAGAGATGCATTAGAAATATTTTACATTAACTACATAAATTATATCAGATGTAGAAAACAAATATAACAAAATAAATGCTAACTTACAATTTGTCTCATGAGGTGTTATTTTGTCTTAAATGTTAACTAGTATACTATCAAATGTACAAACAGAGTTTATTCAAGGTATCATATATTGCTCAGGAGGTAAGTATGAAATATACAGAGCCAAAACATTAACTAGTATACCAACCAAGGTATCATATATATCTCAAGAGGTAAGTATAAAATGTTACAGACAAAATTAACTAGTATACTTATCAAGGTATCATATATATCTCAAGAGGTAAGTATCAAATGAACACACAAATATTAGAGAGAAAAAAGAAAGTCACTAGTATCAGATATACAGGTTGCGTTGTGTGGATTGCAATATAAGTTTGAATGTAATAGTTGAATTTTTATAATAGTTAGCATGTATATATTTAATCAAATATTATAAGAAGGTATATATCCGTGTGCTTGTGATAAACATCATTATGTCACATAGATTACAGTAATTTAAATTAGAAATAAACAAAACTGCTTACAGCATTAATTTTTATCCTTATAGCATTATGTTGGCATATCTGTCACATTTGACAAAAGTCTATGCGGACGAAAACGAAAACGTATAGACTGATGAGATGACAATTACATGATATCATGTTATATATAAATATAGTTATACTATTTAGAGTTAGTTCCTATTTTGTTAGTTTTACAAGTCCTGTATTAGGTATTTATTACACCGAGTAAATTCCGGCTTTTTGTTCATTATAGAGACCTGGAACTCTATAAGATTTCACAGTCACCCTCCATGTACCATTTTTTTTTCTAGTTTGTGTGGATCTTTAAGAGATTACGAATAGACTTCGCAACTCTATAATTGCGCAACGCTAGGACTGTCATTATCAGATGCTAGCCGGAAACATTTGCCAGCATTGTTCCTCAGGTGACAACGCAAGAAGGTCTATAAATGTTGTCATTCCGCATTCCTCAATGACTGAGTCCACAATCTGATTATATTGTTGTTGTTTACCGTACAGAAGCACATCAAGTGTACGATTTCATTTTCGCAAAGCCTGTTGCATTTTCTACATGTTACAACATATGAATGGGACATAAAACTACCTATAGTTTCCATTAAAAAAAGAACACATATACGCCGTTTTAGGGTTGTTTCTTGAAACATACCACAGCGTCGCTGGCAATGAATACTGGATTATTCCACATAACTCACGTCTTGACAGTATTAATCGGTTAAACACGCGTGTGTAGGTTTGCAGTATTTGTAATGGCTGAGCGTAAAGTAACTTTCCATGCATATTTCGAAGGGAATACGCCACTTTCTAAATATGAGTAAAGGAACTTTCAAGATTATATTTCTGCAATAGTCTGTATACATCGGGTATAAATCCACGACTCTGAATTGTCAAAGTTCAAATACTTTATCAGTCGCGTAATGAACACTTGTTTTGCCAAAATATTGGCAAGGCAGACGACATAATTGGCCTAAGAAATTTAGCTTTCTGTAGTTTATAATTTCTTCAATACTGTCAATATTTATTGAACTTAATGCAAAGTCAGTGGATGTATGGCGTTTAAATGTTTGCATAAACTTAACACAAAAGCGGTGAGACAATTCAAGTGTCCGAATGTCTGATGCTGAGTATACATTCCATAACTCACAACCGTAGAGGGCCTTTGGGAGTACGACTGAGCGGTAGATAGTTCTGGATGTTATTGGGTTTATATGAGCTGGGTGAATGCCACTATTAACGATACTAAGCAATGTCCCACGTAGTTTGTTAGCAGCATCATAAAACAATTTCTTTGTCGACATATACTTATCACATTCGATGCCCAAGTGAGTGTAATATTCAACCTCATTAATACGCTCACGCCCAATAAAAAATGTTCTATCCTCACTCCCCTCATCCTCATTGAAGACTATGATCCCACACTTCCCCGCATTGTATCTGTATCTCCACTGACGAGAGTACTCATTACATATATCTAACATCTTGTCCATACCTCCTTTGGAAAACGATACTAAATACATATCATCTGCAACGGTTGGTGAGCTAAGTTTAATATTATACATAACAAAGCCATGATCACTTGCTTCCAATTGTTTTATTAATCCGTTGATATAGACGAGGTAGCAGAGCGGAGAAGTTTTGCCCCCCTGACGGGTACCTTGAAGAACAGGGAAGCTGTGAGATATTAATCCTTTATGTCTAACACAACTAGTGGCGTCTCTATACATTTCCCGGATTGAGATAAGCGATGTTTTGTCGATGTTACATTCTATAAGCTTATAAAATAATCCTTGGTGCCATACAGTATCAAACGCTTTTTCCCCATCCAAGAAACATACGTATATTTTCGAAAAGTGTTCCCGGGCAAAAAATACACTCTCTCGAAGCACGAACGAGGTCATCAGACAACCCAGTTGTTCCTGGAAGCCACCCTGTTGCATATTTAACGTACTGAGAATTACGTCCTTACATCTGGATAACAAGATGAGTTCATATACTTTAAGTATCACCGACGAAAGAGTGATAGCCCGATAATTATTCGGGTTATCTTTGCGTTTATTACCGCCCTTATGTAACGTTATTATAACGCCACGCTTAAGCTTATCGGGAATATATCCTAAGCGAAGCATAAATGTGTAAAGGTTGGCCAAAACTCTTGAAGCAATGTCTTTAGCATAAATCAAATGTTCATAAAAGACACAATCTTCGCCACATGCTTTACCTTTTGGTAGGGACATGATAGCAGTGGACACTTCTTCGGGTAAAACACGTACATTTTTATCAGGTTCAATATTACTAAAAGTTTCATCCACAACAGTACATACCGTCTGTTTGAATCTGTCGTCAAAATCCGGTGATTCGCTGGGTTGATAAAGTTTTCTAAAATAACGTCCCCAGTGCTCTGTGAGTTTTTCACGGTCACGTATAACCTCATCATCAAATTTAACTCCGGAGCTCACCTTACATTGTGTCTGTCTTTTTCTGGAACTAACATGCTTCCAGAATTTGGTTCGAATCTACTTCGGCTGTTCTGTCCAATTCTTGATCCATTAGTTTTAGATGCTCAGCTGTACAATTTCTCATCATTCGTCTAAATATACGTTTGGCCGATTATATTCAACATAACTTATGTGATTGTCACCACGTGGTCTTCCTTCACGACACCATTTATCCCTCAAAACTGTCATTTTCTTATGAAAGTTTGCGAGTTCGACATTCCAAAACGGTTTCAAATGTTTCTTAAATATTTTCTTCGGTAACGATTGTGATGCACTATCCAATACTTTCTCTGTGAAAGTAGAATACGCTATATCAACTCCTTCACGATCCAGATCAGTCATTTCAATATTTAACAGATCTTTATCGGATGAAAGAAGAGACCGGAACTGTTCTATACTCTCATCTGAAGCTTTTTTCCAATTCACATTATATAAATTTGAACTGTTTTTAACATCAAAATATGTTTCAATATGCACATAAAAAGAAGCTATAATCGGCCTGTGTCTAGAAACATTTAAACAATTATCATCTAATATTTCACAAAATGATACTAAATCTAAAACTTCTAGTGGTAGACATACATAATCTATCAATGTATGATAAATATTATCGTATGAGACATATGAGTTACTGGCACCTAAACAAATCGGCAGCGTATTCACAGCACATAGATTACAATCAGACATAAATCGCAACAATAACATACGACGAAAATTGGTCGGCATTGCATTCCATTGTGCATTATAATCGCCAATGAATACAGTCACACCGTGTTGTGAATACATGTTATACAAATCGTACAATTTATCAATGTAAGTTGAAAATGCAAAGTTTGAATGGTTAGTGCATGGTAAATATATCTGAAAAATAAACATATATTGGTTATTTGAGATCTGCACTTGAATACCAGCGATCCTATCATCATCAATACATAAAGGTGTTACAATATTGTCAAATCGTTTGTGCCATAAAATTGCAACACCTCCTTTACCAGATCGTAATCTCGGATTAACATCACTATTACAAACTGCATGATAATTATAATCCATGCTTATACTATCAATAAAATGTAAATTGTGGGGCATTAACCAGTGCTCTGAAACTCCACAAAAGTCAATATGTCTATGTTTAAGAATACCGGTGAGATATGAGGCACTTGACATTAACCCCGTTGCATTCCAAGTCATTATGTTAATAGCCATTTTATAATTTGTTACACATATAAATAGTAGCCATATGAAATGACATTTATTGGATAACAGTTAGTCAATATCACTTAGAATGCGATAACGATTTATGTTACTGTTTTCCCGACATTGAAACTGTGACGATTGAAACGCCCTAGAAGTGTCGTTTTTTATATGCGAACTAGAAGCGTCCGCGTTCATGTTCCTTGATCTTCGGCGGGCGTCCCTTGACATCCATGGAATACATCGCACGTGTGAAGGCCAGAAACCGTTTTTCATTACAAGATCAGAGTATTCATCGGCTGCAATATTCAGCCGGACAAGCACTTTATTACGACTTTTACGCATGGGAAATGTACGAATCGTGAAAACCTTGGGTCCACAATCAGGTTCTATATCACGAAAATGAAATCCACCATTGGATATAAAAGCACTTAGTCTATCAACATCCAGTGTATTTTTAAAGCCAATTAAACAAAAATGTTTCGTGTGTCTACGACTCTGAATTTGAAACCCGTTTGAATGCATATCGTTTCTAACTGTTATACGTGTCGGTATCGGCTTCGGAGCCTCTATCTTATCAACTATGAGTATTGGCTCAGACTCAGATCTTGGGTGGTTTTGTGTACGGTCAATTCCCGTGCATAAGGTTGTGTGCGCGACTACTTGTATCGCGTTGTCATTGGGCATCGGTCTTTCGAAATTAACTACATCCGCGTACGACGGCGGGTCAAAGTCCGGAGCACTTGACAGCAAATTAGAATTTTCATCTGTACTTAAACATGTAACGATATCATCTCCAAAACACGGTTTATTATACTCAACAGATTTGAAATTGGTGTCATGTGTAGTTTGGTTCCTGTTTAAAGGGGATTTGTGAACACCGGAAGTGACTTCATTAGACGTAGCGTGTGACGAAACATCTGTAGAAGTAGCCAGCCCTCCAACAGATTTAGCGTGAGTGGTATTCAGTTGATGCGAGCTTTGTACTCCGTCATACTTGCAGTGGTCTCAACGCAAAATGACTGTAGGCCTACAGGGCTCCCCGGATCTATTGTTTTAGAACTATGGTTCTCTTCGCATATGTTTAATTTAGAGACAGAGAGTAACTCATTAGAGTCTATAAAATCTTCAAGACCACATACACGATTATCAATGCTCTTTAGGCGTTCCTCAATATCTTTTGTACATTCACACGATTTAGCTTTAAAATCTAATTCCAAGATACATTTTCGTAGTTGACAGCTCGATAAATCAGTTTAATTTTTCTAATGTTTGTTAATCATTTGTTTTCCTCCAAACATTATTATTTGTACATGGCAGAACTCCACAAAAACATTTTCTGATCTTCTTTCATTAGAGAGAAGCAATAAGTATTATGCTATTATCAAGTTGAAGATGGACTTAAACCATATCTTTATAATGTTTACTCCTGCATTTAGTTAGTATTACAATTCATAGAACTAACTATACAAACGTATGTTCGGTCTCATTCATTCATGAAAGCAAATACTTAATACACGGCATTCTTATTTCAAGAGATTGGTATTGTACAAAGTTAGCTTTTGTTAATCAAATTTATGATCTTTTGTTTCCGTCGTAACTGGAATAGTCACACAATCTGTTTTGATTCTTTTCCCGAATCAAAAACATCCTGCTAGTAAAACTGTTTTTATTATTCAATAAAATCCTCTGTTTAGATGGTCGTTTATGGTGTAATATAACTTTTCATCACTCGTTGAACGACATAATGCTTTAGTTTCAATATGGTAATTCCTTTGAACTATGTTTACAAAGCTACTTGAACAAGAAACTGTATTGCAAAAAAATAATAACTTGCACGCCGATTATGTATTTAATAAATGTAAATGAAAATAAAATGGCTGAATGTTGCAATTTTACTTTGCATGAAAGAATATCCAATCTAATGATTTGAAAATAAGATATTACATGTAATCATATATATATAAACCTTATTCACACGTTACAATACAAGCTAGCATTATTTTTAGTCGTTTCTGTATTTAATTAGTATTAGTTTTAATACCAGGTCAATTTACGTAAAATCACGTAAACGGTACTGAACACAAAATTTCATATAATAAATGTTTCGTATCCTCTTTTAACGTATTTTCACATATAATGACATGTATAAATAGAAACTGCTTTGACCGTCAGTCCTTTTACTTTATTTTCTCAGAAGAAATTCAGACTCTTTTCCTCGAGCGTGAAAAACGGTTCTCGATTAACAGTAAAGAAACATCAATATCTGGTATGTAACACTCTTATGAGGTTTGATTAAGTTGAAGTTTCACCATATAAATTATTGCTATAAAAAGCAGAATCAAATTGCCATGAGATATTTGCTGTCATTTTATTTACTTCTGCCTCTTTTAAAGGTTGTGCGTCCTTCTTTCTTAGCTTGTACCTTGCGAGTGCTTTGCCCCTTTTGGAGTCCCCTTATGGAAGCAGCCATCGACCCGCCTCTTCACTATTCAAAAAAATCTTTCAGCTACAAAACTATCTGACCTTATTGTTCTAGCTTTAATTTGCATGTACGTATTCATCCCATTGTTTTAAATTGAGTCTTGAAGATACAATATTTGGTTTTTCAATCAACTTACATTGTGTGAGTAAGCTCTAATTATTAATAATACATTTTTCAACTTTTGATGATACTGAGCATAAATGTTAAAATGTTGCAAGTGATTTTAATCAAATCTGTTTCTGACTTTTAATAATAAATATACTAAGTATCTAGATATGTACGTTAAAAGTATGCTTTCACTGTAAACATAATGTTACATTAATAATTGGTATTGAATCCTATAATTATTAAACTAAAATGAATAAAATTTCTAACTTGTACTGTTGTATACAGTATATTTACTCATGACCATTGATTTGCTTATTGTTTTCATATTTACTGTTTTGACAAGTATTATGTGACTTATAGGCCCAATGGGCCGGGTGCATGCCTTTACGTAACTGTATATTGTCATCATTATTTATGTTTGCACATGTCCACGGGGGGGAATCACGTGACTTTGTATAGTAATACCCACGAGAAAATGGCTACTGCTGAGCCCCGGTAAGTACCTTATTATGTTAAATTAAGGTGACAAACGTTTCTTAAATCAAAACAAAACCTAGCGTATCATATGCGCGGTAATTTTCTTCAAATGACAATACAAAGTTCATTATCCTACGTTTTGTGGTTTTTGAGAACATTGTTTGAATTGTGTGAAAATTGCACATTCAGCGATAGTAATTCGCACGAAGCGATATAATTTGGTACCAAAATCAATGAAAATAAGCCTTCTTTTTGCACTTAAGACACCAAATCAATCATTTTATTGACATCTGTTATCGTAGAAGTCCATATAAAATATATTTTTGAAGGTCTGTAGCCTACAAATGTTCTTTGCAAGTGAATAGTAAGTAAAACGAACAATTTCTAGATAGTAAGTTGCACGAAAACAAAATAGTAAGTTTCACGCACAGTTTCCCTTAGCATACATATACATCAAAAGAAAGTTAAAGTTCATATGTAAAGAGATAGAAAATGCTTATTTTAATTATTCAAGATCAAATATTTCACTTTTTGTCTATAGGACGAATGCTTAATTGGTTGTTTTTATAATATATCAAATGAACTTTTGATGGGATTTAATATTAAAGGGCTCAGTGTTATTTTTCTGTTGCGATAGTAGTTCTTTGACCTCTGCAGTGCCCTCATTTTACTGTAATTATAAAAAAGATGAAAAAATATAATTGCTTGTTATTTGGTATGGTGATTTTTAGCTCGACTATTCGAAGAATATGAGAGCTATTGCAGTCGCCCCGGCGTCGGCGTCAGCGTCCGCGTCGGCGTCTGCGTTGGTTAAAGTTTTTTGTAAAGTCAAATATCTCAATTATTGCTTGAGATATTCAATTGAAACTTACAATACTTATTTATAGTAACAAGGTACATCAGATTGACAAGTTGGATAACTCTACCTACAATATTGACAGAATTATGCCCCTTTTTAACTTAGAAATTTTGGTTAAAGTTTTTTGTAAAGTCAATTATCTCAATTATTGCTTGAGATATTCAATTGAAACTTACAATACTTATTTATAGTAACAAGGTACATCAGATTGACAAGTTGGATAACTCTGCCTACAATATTGACAGAATTATGCCCCTTTTTGACTTAGAATTTATGTTAAAGTGTTTGTAATATCTCAAATATTTTCAAAGTCCATTGACATATGGCTTTGAAACTTTGCACACATGTTCACCATCATGACCCCAACCTGTAGACAGGAGGAGGTAACTGTATCAAGCATTTTGACAGAATTATACCCCTTTTTCAACTTAGAATTTACTTTTAGGTTTGCATTCCACCTCAGATATTTCATATTCTATTGAAACAAGTTGATATTTTATACTTTGAGAACATAATAGGACTCTGTCCAAGGCCTATAACTTTAACATGGATTTAAAGAAAAATTTTGTCCATTTGTTATTAACTCTTAAAATTTTACATTATCAAGGCTCTTATACTATCAAGCACTAAGAATAGTCGAGCGTTGCTGTCCTACCGACAGCTCTTGTTATTAACTGAACGCTTATTTTTATATGGCGGTATTTGTTACATTTAGTCATTATGTTACTTAATTTATGAAAATATATTTAAAAATTAGCATGAACAAAATAACTTCTTATAAAAAAAAGCAACAACAACAACAAAAAAAACAATGATAGTGATTCAAGTATTGATTAAAGTCACATTGTCCCTCAGAAATCCATATTGTTTTAATTCTTTAGAAATGTCAAACACGTGTTTGATAATGTTCAAATAATGGATGAAACGCATGATAGTATTTTATTACAACTGAAAAAAGTAGTGCTGAGCATTAAGTTATGTGTGGTAAAGGTAGCAAAATGTAAACAAAGTAGTATTTTGACTTCAATACAAAATGCTTATTCACTAAACGTATACCAATTGCCAACAGAACCAAAGATGCAAAAGATAGTTTGAGTATCTAGCAAATGAGTATGTTTTCGGAAACTGTAACAAGATACCAAAAATAAACAGTTTTTTTAATTAAAAATGATAGCATTTCAGAGGCATAATGGACCTTTAAAGAAAAACGAATATGTGAAATCAAACTGTCAAAGATATTTATACTTTTTAAAGTGAAGGCAAGTGGAGTAAACACCTGAGTTAAAGCACTGACGTTTTGTAAGCTAGTTTGATGAAAGAATTCAAGGACTCTGGCGGGACTAGAATCCATAGCAGTGAGAAGCATGTGTATAAAAATCAGGGATTTTAACCACTCGGTCATGGACACCCTGAATATCTTATTTACTTACTCTATCACAAACAAAAAGTAAGAGTTTACGAGGCAACACATTTGCAGATGGTAAGAAAATAAGCGAATAGTAATACATAACGTTTTAACAAAACTTCTTGGGTTTATTTATGCAATCTGCCAGTGTATAAAGGAATAAATTTAATAAAAACTTTGTATACCAGTTCTATGATGGCATTAAATATCAATGTGATATGGCGAATGCCTTCTCCTTTGCGTTTTTGGTCCAAATTGCAGATACTGAAAAGTAAATGATGGTGTTGTAATATTTCCTTCTGCACAGTTATTTCTTTATATATCTTGTTCTACAGATAACGGGTGTGGGTCCAGTCTAAAGTGAAAAAGGGCCAAGTGTAACGTACATTGTTGAGTATCAATGTCAATGTCTCATTTATTTTTTTAAATTAAGTAATCTTTTATGAAATTATATGAATACATGTATTATGAAATAATATGAATTATAATTAAAATTCTTTCTCGATATTGTCACCGTAGACGGAATATACTTGCAAATTGGTAACCAAAAGAATTATAAGATAGTTTCGTCACATTTTAGTAAGCTATTGGAAACTGTACGTGAAACTTACTATTTTGTTTTCGTGCAACTTACTATCCAGAAATTGTTCGTTTTACTTACTAAACACTTGCAAAGAACATTTGTAGGCTACAGACCTTCGAACAAAATTTTATATGGAATTCTACAAGAACAGATGTCAATAAAATGATTGATTTGGTGTCTTAAGTGCAAAAAGAAGGCTTATTTTCATTGATTTTGGTACCAAATTATATCGCTTCGTGCGAATTACTATCGCTGAATGTGCAATTTTCACACAATTCAAACAATGTTCTCAAAAACCACAAAACGTAGGATAATGCACTTTGTATTGTCATTTGAAGAAAATTACCGCGCATATGATACGCTAGGTTTTGTTTTGATTTAAGAAACGTTTGTCACCTTAAATTAACATAATAAGGTACTTACCGGGGGCTCAGCAGTAGCCATTTTCTCGTGGGTATTACTATACAAAGTCACGTGATTCCCCCCCGTGATGTCACTTTAATAAAATATTTACTTACTTATACAACAAAGCACACTTTAGCCTGTTTAAACACATATTCATTTCATCACGCTTATCATATATTATATTATTATATGATCTAAATATAGCTGCAATCTCATTGGTCCAAACAGTAGTCAACAGAACTTTTTATAAAATCATATTTACTGGGTGAAGTATCATATTCACTGGCTAAATTGGATTTTCCCAGTCTAAAAATAGATTGAGATTCATATTCAATGATTATACACCGCAGACTGTTAATTACGCGTGTTAATTAAAAAATAATTGTTGCTTTTTTTTTCTTTATGGCATATTTCTCGATTAATATATCAATACTTTACTATTATACTTAAGGGTTACACCGTAATAATGAGTATAAACTTGAATTATTTTTGTATGCGCAGCGTTTGCGTAGTCGTTGCACGCCTAACACGTGCGTCTTTCTTCCTGCGCTTCAACGAAGCAAAATTTGTACATGTATAATTATAAGGTTGCACTTTTGTGACTTTTTTAATTTCTTAGCCTATTCATATAATAAAACAATTATTGACTAGTGAACCATTGAATATGATGTGATATTCACCGGCAGAAAGTCATATTGACCTCGGCTATCGCCTCGGTCAATATGTCATCTGCCGGTGAATATCACATCATATTCAATGGCTCACTAGTCAATAACTGTATAATATTAGATAAAATTATATAAGATGGCGCGGCTATCGAAAATTGAAGAAAAATCACGATTTATTGTAATAAAAATATTATATTAATATTTTTTTTTAAAATTCAGTCGAACAAAGGAACCCCTCTATAACAGACATGTCGATATATCTATAAGTAAACACTCATCTTAAAACAAGTATAAGTACCGTAGTTCCTTTATAGAAGGGAATTTTAATGATATCATTTCAGTCAACGTGGATACATTTACAAATATATCATAAACGCAATTTTGTTTCACCAAGATATGAAATAATGCAGTTCCGTGTAAAATTGTTTCATGTAATATCAGATTTATCTTGAAAATGATTTAGTCTGTCTGCTGTTATGCTATATTAACATGGTAACATTTGTATATCATCTTGCAAAGTTACGTGTTCAGAAGCCATTTCATTTGTTTTCTAAGAGGCAGATATTACTGTAACATAAATTTTCACTTTTATATGTACAAAAAAATCTTTGTTCAGACAATCGAAAATCTTACATCTATTTATAATGACAGGAACAGATCCATCAGTGGATGATTGGCTGTAAATAATAAAATAATTTTGTCATAAATTTGTTCTATATATAAGATCGCTTTTACTTTCACGACGCGCGATTGTATGTGATTTCTTTAATGATAAGACAACTAACATCATTCGCTTAAAAATGTAATAATAATCTGGTAATATATTCAATATTTTCTATAATAAATAAATAAATAAATAATTTAAAAAAATAAATAAAAAATAAATAAGTAAATAAATAAATAAATAAATAAATAAATAATTTAAAAAAATAAATAAAAAATAAATAAGTAAATAAATAAATAAAAAAGAGGATGAATATATTGCGAGTACAAATGTGACAATATTCATGTTATGATAAAAGATAATAAAAATAATGATGATTTAAAAAGTGTCTTATTTCATGAGAATAATTATAATAATAATATATATCATCGTTAAATCTGTTTACATTAAATAGTGCTAGAAACGCATATGTCTTACAGATCAATTTTGTTAATTATCTACTCTGTTTTTTGAATTTGGCGTATATAAGGTCGCATATAAGTTCTAAAGATTAAAGTGAATCGACTACCTTACGACATGTTAGTTACTGTATTATACAATTATTGACTAGTGAGCTATTGAATGTGATGTGATATTTACCGGTAAATGTCAATATGACATTTTACCGGTGAATATTACATTATATTCAATGGGTCATCAGTCAATATTTTTTTTAATAATATGATAAACATAAGAATACCACAATAAGAAAAGCCTAATGTTAAAAACAAGTTACCAATGTGCTGATGATGACGGTGTATGTTTTACCTATTACTGTGGAGTAAACAGATTTTTAGAGAACAAAATGCAGCAATTTTAAATAGTCTATGCTGTGTGGTCTTTGAATATGAGTCTGATTCTATTTAAGATGGGAAAATTCAGCCAGTGAATATGATACTACACCTAGTCAAACTGTGCATGCTTAGTGAATATAATTTACGCACGTGCAACAAATTGTCTTTGCTGTATGATTATTGAATATGAGTCTGATTCATTTTTTGATTGGGAAAATCCATTTCAGCCAGTGAATATGATGCTATACCCAGTGAATATGATTTCATGATTTGTCTGTTGACCACTGTTTGAACCAATGAGATTGCAGCAATTTTTAGATCATATGATAAAATATATTAGTTTTTTTAGAACTAAGATATTTTTTGCACAAACTACTAAATCAGATAAAAACCAATAAATATAATGTTAGATATAAATATTGATTATTCAAATATATATACTTACAACGGTTTATATATTCATTGGACTTATATCCAGTGTGATTAAGAATATATCCCTCCTCATAATATTGCTATTTGTCCTTAAGGCTCAGTGAATTATAAGTATTCATTCCTTAGTATCTGATAGAGAAATGAGCTCAATAGCTTAAAATGTCCAATTTTGTTTTACTTGTAAATATACATATTTATCATGGGCCAGAATAATCAGATTTCATAAACTGACTAGACGGTAGTTGTTTAACAAGAATTACATAATTCATAAAATAACAGGTTTTATTTTTAAACACTAAAATTATTTATTTTATATTACTAGAATTTTAGAACGTTTAGAAAGAATATGTTGTGTATTAATGCTGTATAAATCAGGGTTAAGATTTAAGTAATGGGGATCTACTGGCTAACTGATAAGCGAAGATTTTATTCTCGTAAACTTATACTATTATTTATCAATGCATTTGAACTGAAAAAGGTGTATTGAATTGTCGTTTTTTTCATAACTGAAAACTTGTCCAAATGTCTATTTTTTTTAAATAACCGTTCCGCGTTGTCCATTGAACATATTAAATATAGAGGATAATCTTTTATTTTTATGTGAGATGAAATTTTATGTCATCGAATTAGCTTCTTAAACAGTATTCCCACGAGTGGTGATAAAACACACGAATTCGCGCACACACACATTCACAACCCCCCCCCCCGAAAAAAAAAAAAAAAAAAAAAAAAAAAAAAAAAAAAAAAAAAAAAAAAAAAACGAAAAGAAAAAAAACCCAACCCCCCAAAACCCTATGTCGAACCGGTCTTTAATTTCAGAATTTTAGTTTGTTTGGTTTAAACATATTTTTATTCAAGGTAATATATACATGTTAATAATTTACAATTTAAGCAGAAAGGAATTGGACCGAGAGCTACAATAGCTCAGCGTAGTCCTCTCCTTTAACAAAAGCAATATGTTCATATAATACATGGCTTATCATAATTTTAATTAAACCCTTTAAAGAAGAAAAATAAAGAATTTTAATTGTTTAATATTTTACGAGTACATGGACGTACACAAACTCGCAGGATCCCAGTAGTGCCCACTTTGAAGTATTGAGATACAGTCAAGACTGTCATATGTGACTTTCCAAGGGAACCTTTGAAAAAGGTCACATATGACAGGGAGTCTCAAAGAAATTTTGAATTTAAGTATCATATATATACCATTGTGACTTAACATACATAAATGTGTGAAAGAATAATATCTAACCAATTGCATTTAACCCATTACTTCATGAGCATTTTGTGAAAAATGGCTGTTTTCATTGAAAAGTCTCCCGTTACAAGTTCAAATTGCTATAATACTATAAAAACTGCTTCAACACTAATCAAACTTGGCACAAATGTTGACTGGACCATTGCACTTGCAACAACATGCTCAGGCTTAAATTTTCTGTTACCATGGCAACGAGGGGACATCTCAAAATTGCCAAAAATCACTATTTTGCGTTGATTTTTTCCATCAAAATTGATTTCAAAGTGCTGCACTTTCTCAATGGATTGAGATAGAGTCAAATGCTTTTCAGCGTTGGTTACACGTTACCTTATGATCAATCTGGGGTC
>NW_026865330.1:0-37471 GCF_026571515.1 Ruditapes philippinarum
TTTATTTTTGGGACCAAAATAAACTTCAAAATTTTGTTTATTGTGTATACATCTCAGTCTTATTCTATTATTTTGCGCTATAGCAAATAATATAGTTAAAGTGATTAATATCTTGTTTGGAGGTCAAAATAACATGTTTTACACTTTGATATCTATTATACAAATTATTTCTCATTCTGCGATATTTCTTGAAGCGATTAGCATCTTACATGTTCAAGAGCTATTTATACAACATTATACAACACATTTGACTTTTCCACAGAAAGAAAACACATTTTCTATTTTTTATTTAATGTGGATAAAGAAAATTAACATGCCTCTCTTGAATTATTTGTTATATTCAAATTATCTATTATGTAAAATGGTTTCATGGACCATAATAACTCTAAAGACTTGGAAAAAAATGTTTAAGCGTTTACTATCGGCGCACTTGCCACTAGCACACAGTAATTTAACTAAATGGTCAAAGACTTTTTTTATATTGGTAATGGCATGTAGTACATGATATACCCCATTCCGATTTAATCTAAATAAAAATGAAGAAGACCTTGAAGATTAATGTATAACTAGGATTTATGGAATATCAACAAATGACAGTAGTCACCAAAAGCATTTAATGCTGTTCCATTTCCAAAGCCGAGTTTAACAAATCATTTTATATTTCGAATAATTTCTAGAACGTTTTTTTTTAAAGTGCAATCGACACTGTTAATGCCGACTTTCCATTTTGTACTTGTGTTGCGAGACCCATAAATTCCCCCGTGCATTATTTCAAACATGTGCGGGGTGAAAAAGATCCAAAGGCATTTCAGAAGCTGTCTTGTTAGCTAAGAAATAATTAAGGATTTCGAGGTTGGTATCTGAGCAAGCTATCCCGGAATCAATTCATACGTCCATGAATACATCATTATTTATTTTGATTCTAGTTTCTGTCGCCCACTTTTACGCCGAATATAGCTCTCAACGAAAAGGCCTCGCCGGAGAGCTTTATCTGTCGACACTTGACCACAATTGAAACGAATAAAGCTGCCAACAGAAATGAGTTGTATCTGACAAAGATGCACCATTTTTTACAAAGTAAAGTATATATTCGTGCAATTAGTATTCTTTGCCTACGTTTTCCCCCATATAATTCACATACGCTGTGTTAAAAAACAAAACAAAACACAAAAACAAGAAAAGACAAAAACAAAAAAGCAACATTATTTATATCATGATGATGACGATGATGATGATCAACAACAACAACAACAACAACAACAACAACAATACTAGCAGCAGCAGCAGCGGCACATCATTATCTTCATCATTAACATCACCATCATCATTACAACATTCATATCATCTCAATCATCATCATCAACAACGTCATAACCATCAGTACATCGTCAACATCATCATCAGTATTTTGATGATGCTGCTAATGATTTTGATGATGGAAGACGTGTTGATGAGTTTACGATGTTGATGTAAATTACGATGGAGGTGATGATTGTTATGATTTTGATGGTGATTAAGATGATGATGATGATGATGATGATAATTTTTCTTGGTGAAGACGTTGTTTATTTATACACCGCCTTGATGATTGGGAATTTTATTCGTAGAGGCGGGTCATCACTTTTGCTAAAAAATGTTGGCTCATCTGAAGACGAACAGCTAACTCAAGTTTTTAACATACGGAATTCACGATTTCAACTTCACGAATTCAATTACTTCATGAATGAATACGTGATTTTAAAATCGTGAATTCACGAACCTGAAATCGTGCATTCGCTTGGTGGAATTCGTGAAGTTGAAATCGGGAATCCATGAAGTTTAAATCTTGAGCTCTTTAATCCCTTATGTTGAAACAGTGAATTCATGAAATTGAAATTGTGAATTCGTGAAGATGAACCCGATAATTCAAGAAGTTGAAATCCTACCACCGGTCTTTCGTATTTAAGACAGTGACTGATAAAATCAAAGTACTGCAGGTACTAATGATGAACGTACTTAACTTTTGATCCCAGTCGACTAGCATGTTTTCAATGAGAGCGGTGACATAATGATTAAAGTGTCTGCCTCTCAACCACGGATAGTGGGTTCGAGTTTGAGTTGGTTCACAATCAGATTTTCCTCATATGACACCAGTACTGGTAAGCTTCAGGAGACACACTTGAGAATGGTTTTAAAAAGCTCTAAGCTATTTTATAACAATCGAGTAAAAACGAATAGCAGCATACCTCCAGATGAGCCAAAGTATTTCAATGAAATTAAACTTGAGAAATATGCATTTTATAACATTTTAGGTAAAGTAAACAAAATCAAGATTTAAGTAATAATTTACATGTTGTGTACGATTTATGACTGATTTTTCAGTATTAATAAAAACATTTCTACGCTTTAAACTATGTTTGCTTTTTTTCTTCTTTTTGGTTTAAATTTTCGTGGGCTGCAATTGTCATTGATTAATTTAAATTCTTTTTTTTGGTTTTTTAATTATTATATTCTTTATAAATTTTTTTAATATTTTAGGAAAAATTTGCCTAATTTTGGAGGCTTCTGCCAAAAAACTGGGGTTTTATTTATTATAGGTTTCCATACTTAAAATGTGATAAAAATTTGCAGTTCCACCGGACCTTTGTAAAAATTGAATTTTTTATGATCTTTCCAATATAATAAAATTTTTTTTATTTTTGTTCGCCTAGGATTTAGGAATATAATGACAGGGGTTTTAATTTTTAACAATTTGGAAAAATTTAAAACATAAAATTTCCCAATTTAAAACATACTTATTTAAGTCCTTTCAACACAGGGGTAAAAAGACAAAAAAATAGATCAAATTGCTACTTAAAAAATTCAAACCTTTTTTTTTGTTGAAAAGGGGAATAATTCACAGCATGCACAGGTTTATTAAAATAAAATTTTATCTTCCTTGTTTCATTTTTATATACATTTTTAATTACAAAAAACTCTTTTTAATTTTTATTCTTTATTGTATTTGTTTTTTTCTTTTCTTTTGGGCTTTTTCGCCGTTTTTAATACCCTTTTTGGGGTCGATACACAAAAAATTTTCCGGTTAACTATCCAAAAAATTATATATAGCCGCCCCATGAAAAACCAACATAAGGGGTTTGGCCCACTGGACCAGACCACCGCGCATGGGGGCGCTATAACCATGGTTCCTATCAGTTTTTTACTTTTTATGGGGTTTTTTAAGCGAAAGCAGGATCCTGACGACTGCGCGACCATGCTGGTCGCAAACCCACTATGTTGGTTTTGGTGTGACGCGGCTCATATCAATTTTTCCGCAAGAGACCAACTACCAAACCCACATGATTTCTGAATCAGAGCTGAAGGACAAATAAAATATTACACTCAGTGTCCGAGCTCAATTTCAGCTCGCCCAATGATCTGAACGGACGGACATTTACCGATTTCACAATTTTCAATGTTAGTCAAAATTGTGAAATAATCACAATTTGATATTACATTCATGTATCAACAAATACAGATAACAAAAATATTAATGAAATAAAATGATTTGCGGTCATTTACATCTACATGTATTTGATAAGGCATTATGTGTCTGCGTACGAAATCTACAATCACAGACAAGCCTTTCATTTTCTTTAAAATCATTAGAAAGAAGTTTCGTCAGTTCGGATACTAAAAACAACACACAATGTGGAATATCCCAATCGCAAAATATCCCATTCGCAAAAAAAAAAAAAAATATCAAAAAATCAACGAATCCTTATAGCAAAGGTCAAATAAAACGATTAATAAATAATAATAAATAAAATGAATTTTAGAAATAAATTCTAAAATCAGCACTTGTCAATTTAAGTCACATTTAAATCAGTAAAAATCCATAGTTTCCAAAAAATTAATATGCTATATCCGCCTTTTCCCGGGAAGAACATACCAGAAACATACTAATAAACGAATGATAGCTTCCAGATTCGTATCTCTGATTGAACACTTGAACAGATGAAAGTATTCTTGTTAAAATAAACCTATTTATAAATTTTTTCTATTTCTATGCAAAGGTGTCCGAAAATGAGTCAAAGTTTCTACGCAAAGCGAAAACATTTTTCGATGCTCGTCTCGTCAAAAGTCGCGTGTAATCCTATGATTTATGTCGGCATGGATAGCCAAATTAACCCTTCCCCCCACAAACTTTTATTTCTTTAACCCCTTTGTTGTTGGTCTCCTGTTACAGTCTACAAAATGTTACTCTTTGGCCATATATATAACTGAACCATCTAATGCTTCTTTTTGGTTTTGGAATTTAAGGCAAATTTTGCCTCGAAGTAAATAAATGTTTACTTTTTATGAAAAACTTCAAATATGAGTTTTGTAATGTTTAATTAATGGTTTAAGAGAATATAAATCTTTTTTTTGAATTAGGGACAATAATGTGAAAAAATTTTTCAAAAAAGTAAAAAAGAATAATTTGATTTTCCCAAAAAAAATTTTTCACAAAAATGTACTTATGCCAAAAAGCAACCCCGAAAAAGATGGGTTTTAGGTAATTGGGCCCCCGATAACGTTTTTTGGGAACCCAAAGTAAAAAAAATTAAAAAAATTTTGAGAAATAAAAAAAAAGATCATTTCTGAGGCACAATTGACCTGTAAGTACAATTATAGTGATCTAGTATTTTGAAAACAAGATAAAATACAACTTTACATTTCGCTACAGCCATCAAGGCTTTCATGACTTGGGGGAATCGAGAACAATCTTGCATCAAAATGAGTAGTAACAAAATTTCTACAGGAATTGATGCTATATCTCAACCAAATGAGCCCAAGCTGACTTCGTCAATTCATATAAAAGGCCTATCTTTCTATTTATTTATGACCATTTAACGCATAGTTTATCTCACTATAAAAATATCTGCAAAAGGGATTTTTCCTCGGAAAGCAGTGGAACAACAAAATTATATGAAAATTGCAGGCTCGGTTTGATTGAGTTTTTTTATGAGAGATAATAAAACGAATACATCTCTATATCTAAAGCCCCCCCCCCCTGACACCGGATATGGCTGTATTCAATCTTTAACAGTAACATGCTGTACTCGATGATCCTGAATGTTTTATTTTATTTTGTTTCCCAACAAAATTGATGCCATATGGCGCCGAAACAGGAAAGATGATTTTGGCTAACCTCTGGTGTCACGAACTTACTGCAGCACCAGGGGTAACCACCTTAAATTACCTCCTGGAGCCAAGAGACGCATATATTTCAGTATTTCAAACCCATTTAGTCACTTCTTACTCATGCACGGTGGCTTCAGTTGTAATGCATCAACCCGTAAAGGCAACAATAGAAACAAAAAAACCAAAAACCACAAAAATAAAAACAACTCGAAAAAAATTCTTGTCATAACAAGATTCTTCCATAACATGCCATTTCGGGGTGAGGAAATTCTACAGAATTTTATAATCTTTTTTATCTATCTCCCTATTTTAAAAAAGCATCTCAGTGCAAAGAAAGCGAAAAAATATGGAAATTTGGTAAATTTAGATTTTTAACCCCCAAAAAAAAATTTAAATACACCATAAAAGGGAAAAAAAGATAAAATTACACTAAAAGTTTTTAAACTTTTTAAATTTCATAATTTTTTAGTCAAAAAAAATACACTAGAAGCCAAAAAAATTTTTTAACTTTCATGTTGCTAATTTTTCGGCCCTTTGATCATGACCCAGCAATTATGATACCGCCAAAACCCGGGTGCAAAGGGGCGCGGGGGACCTGCCCTAATCTTTTCCCTCTTTTACAGATCAATCAAACCGAGCTAAATTTTTCATGAAATTTTTGTTTTGATTAATGCTTCAGACAGTTTTTAAAAACCACTTAAATGTTCAAAAATTTGTTTCAAAATTTAAATACATTACACTTGAAATTTTTAAAAAAAAACAAAAAAGTTTTTCAAAATTTAAAACGCAATTTTTAAAATTTAAAAAAAACATTTAAATTTATAGAATAAACAAAAATCAAAAACACTAGAAAAAGTTTTAAAATTTTAAAAACCCTTTAATTTAATAAAAAAATTAAACCCCAATCAAAAAAAAACAATAAAGCTTCTAGTGAATTAATTCAAATAACTTTTTCCGAAAAAAACATAAAAAAATTTTGGGTTTAATGCTTTCTAACAAAAACAAGTTTTTAAAAACCTAAAAGAAGGTTTTTATTTTTGCCCGTTTTCGCGTGTAAAGCACAATAGATCTTTGTTGCCAGGCTATTTGTATTTAAAAATGTTATATGATTATAAAAATAGACTGTATTGGAGGAAAATGAAAACTGCTAAGGTCCGGAAACTGCTAAGTAACAAGTATCTTAGTTTTGATAAAATGAATAGTACACATACTATATTATATAGGGAAAAGTAAACATATCATGATAAAATAAAATCTAATAATTCAACTTATCCAACTTATTACAAAAAAATTAACGTTTGGATTTGCTAAGTGTAAATAAAAAAGCAATATTTCTATTTCCGGAATGCTGTATTATGTAAAACGTCGACTGATGATGAATAACGCAGGAAATTCAACTTTTTATTTGCCAAAATGAGTTGAATCAAGAATGTTTAGATATAATTTAAAATAAGATGATTATAAAACTGAAATCGCACTGAATAAGGAAAAGAAACCCCAACACCACCTACGACATCAAGAAACAAACAAACAACAATTAAACAACAACAACCCCCCAAAAAAATTTAAAATAAAAAACAAACGACGAGACGGACGACGGGACGACGACGACGACGACGACGCACACAACAACAAAAACAACAAACAACCCACAAAACACAAAAAAAAACAAGCAATAAAAAACACAAAACAACAGCAATAAAAAAAACCCCAGAACTATAAAAATGTAATTTGTAAATGTTATAAAGCTATACATCTGCTGTCTGTGGATTAAAAAACACCGGAAAAAATAATTCCAAAGTGCGTGGATGAGAGAAATGTATTTGCATATGTCTTTCAAACTAAATGGCACTTGCTTTAATATTCAATAGCAAAGACATTCTATTAATCATTTATTTAAAGAATCGGCCATAAGATAAAGTAAACTACATATGGGTAATTTTACCGTTAAAGTTTTTTTTTAATAAAATATTTTAATATATAATTATATAGCTTTATGATTTTTTTTACTTTGCATAACCTTAGAATTTGATAAAAGGACATTTTAAGTTTACGAGCTCGTTTTTTATAGTTACATGTATCTGCTTTTGAAAAATCAAATCATTTTCTTTTTATAGATGTACGTTTTTTTTTTTTATTTGATCGTAAAGGCCTCAAAAACGTAATTAGTGTACAGCACTAATTAGAGATAAGATGCTACAAAATTTATAAAGCTATACAACACTTGCATCAGAGGGGTATTCTTACACTGTAAGAAAATCATCGAGGTTTCCCCTAAAAAAGATCCCTTACATTGATCCTTTACAACTTTACCACTAAATACTTTTTTCGCCCATGATTAAGTGACACCTTCCGAAATCAAGAAAAAGATTAGCCCTTCACACATTAAATTTAATCGACAATCTTATTTTTAATTGGTTTGTACTTCAAAATACCTACCGTCTGTTGATGCCTTAAACATTAAAATTTTTTTGTTCATTTATAGGTTAATAAAACATTGAAGCCTTTTAAAATATTCCATCTTTAAAAAAAAAAAAAAGGCATACTAGTATATTTAGAAAAAATAAAAAAAAAAAAGAAAGAAACCACTTCTTTAGCAAATTGCCGAAAACTGATCTGAATGAAATCAAAACTGACAGTAAAGGAATTTCAAGCTAAACATACATGCTGTTACTAAATTAATACAGGAATATTTTTAGGACTGATAAGAATAATTGCCAGAGTGATATTCCTTCTCTGATGTATATTAATCATTTCTGTTGTATATTGCAAGACGATGTTTAGTCACTTTTTCAAAACAGATCAACGAACTATTTTGTTTGAAATGGATAAGATTTCTGATGGATTTGTTAGAATTTAAAGAAATTTTAATATGATTTATCTAGATTACGAACAAAAGTGAAATGTATTCGTTGCCACACATGTTTATGAAATTTTTTCAAACTTTTACACGTAACTTCAATTTCGTTTCTGAAATATTGCTTTTAAAACATTGTGTATGGATCTTGTTTGTTTAATGGTTTAGACTTCGAAAGTGTATTTTTGATATATGACATAGAATCTTGTTTCTGTAATATTCGCAAACATTGTATCACATTGCCCCCTTACATTTATCTTCGTAAGACATACCTACAGACATATATAGAGGATATTGAATGAGTATAGTTAATACTAGTTATTGAACGAGTTTAATAAAATGAATTACGAGCCCAGGCAAGGGGAAAATATTTTTTAAAATTTAACGATTCAAAAAATTTAAAAAATGAAACCCCCAATTTTTTATTCTATTTCAATCAAAAATAAAAAAACCGTTTTAAGGGGAAAAAACATTTTTCATTGACTTGCCTAAAGTAAAAAACAACTTTTAGGGTCTTGACCATTTTTTTAAAACCCAAAACATCACGTCAAAATTAGCAGGGGGGCCCGGCAATCCCTTTCCCCAAATCGACAGGGGTTTTTATAAAGTTTTTTAATACACTTTCTTTTTTAAAATTGTTTGGGTCCATCGCCTAAAAAATATGCTTTGCCATTGTTATTTAAAATTTTTTAATAGTTCAATATTTAAATGGACTTTTCTTACAGTTTTTTATGTACAGAAAATGGTTGGAAATGATTTACTACATTTTATTTAGACCACATGATGTGTGTCTATACCAATCACTTAACATTTTCAAACTTCACATGATTCGCTCATTTCGTTTTCTTCCAGAACATTTTTCATATTGTGCACAATGACATAAAAATGAAAATATCAAATATTCAGTTTTTTAATTTAATTCTGTTTAACCACATAAACCGCGGCGCAGGAGTGTAATAAAGCCATTTAATAAAAAACGATATTACACTATTGTAATAACACTTGTAATCATAGTTGGCAGAAACCTTTCTGTTGAAAATGTGCAGGTTAAATCGTAACATATACAAAATGACATGCACAGTGCGTTAACTGGAGCTCCCGGTATAGTTACCCGCACTCCAGAGCATGCCCATTGCTTGGCTCATTTTTGCTGGGGTTTACATATTGTGACGGCAGAGAAAGGGAAAGCGACAGAAAATATCCAGATTCAATGTTCGTTCATTTGGTTATTTTTTGCCGGGAGTTTCATATTGTAAAAAACAGGGGAACGTGTTTTTATGTTTGACCATATACAAAAGAAAAAGAACACCTAAACACTCGTTAATCTGATTAATATACTCGGGGCTTAACGCCCCCTCGTACAAATCAGATAACCTCGTTTTCGGTGCTCTTTCTATTACTTTGACGTGACGTCATTTGCGTTGTATAGAAACATATCGTAAAAGTGCGCTAATGTAAGCGTTTACACTATGGGTGCGTCACGGAAAAAATTAACTCATTTTAACATTTTACTGTTCTTATTTTATATATTTGATAAAATAGAATATTAAATTCGTGTAGATTCAATACGAAATTTATTGAATTCGTTGAATAATACAATATTATGCTCGCCAGAGGCTCGCATAATATGATTTTATTCAACTCGTTCAATTTAGTATTAAACTACACTCATTCAATATCCTCTATTTATTCCTTGCTCCAGTTGATCTATATTAGATTTTCTTTTTTTGTTGTCTTTGGACTTTTGGACCTCAGTGGATTTTGTTTAAGAACTTAACACGTGAAACAGAATCGATTGATGTTTTTCTTCTAAGGATCAAAAGGATCAAATGTTAACAAAAATTGGTTTTAAGAAGTGCAGACAGTCAAAACAGATAGTCTGTCAGTTTCTTGTTCAATGTAAAAGAGCGACTACATTTGGTCTGTAAAAGCAAACATCCCTTGACCCCCTCCCCTGACTCAAGTTCAGAAGAAATTTTTTTCTCGCAATATTAGAGAGTTTGGCTTAAATTCATAGCTAAATGGGTTTAATTAAATTGTATATAAAATGCTTATTTATTGAGACAGATAACTTCATTTCTATATCAATCATTGTATACTTGGTTGAAAACCCACACTCTGTATTAAGTTTTCAATTTTCTGAACAGCTCGTAGTATAAGTTTTGCCGTACAATCTAGAATATTAGTGTTATCAGAACAATATATTACCCGTGCTATTTATCATACTGCATGTTACCCATGAGTTCAGATTTTGGTATTGACAGGTTAATGACAATTGCTAACAACACGTTTGAGGTTTATCATTCGTCAAAAAAGCCGCATTCATTTGTCAAACTATGTCAAACTATGTACCATGACGTCTTATTATTTAATTAATAGATGAAACTCATAGTCGTATGTAAACGGAACGTTTATTTATTTTTTACATCTTTTTTTTAAAATTTAACTAACACGAAAAATACGATATACATGTATACTGATTATCGTGCGCACCACATAATTATCTCTTGGCCACGACTTAGTAACTCGTGGCCACGACATGGAACCGAAGTTCACTTTGCTTTTAATACGAAACTATCTTATCCGAAGAAACGTATTTTGTCAGTATCACATGACAAGTGTAAGCATATGATATTTATCATTTATATTCTTCTTTTTTATTTATTGTTAATTGGTCTTCTTCTTTTTTATTTATTGTAAATTGGTCTTTTGTTCTTTATCACGCGAAGCATACAATTTTTAATCATATGTCTAGGAAGATGAAGAAGAAGAAGAAGAAGAAGAAGAAGAAGAAGAAGATGATGATGATGATGATGATGATGATGATGATGATGATGATGATGATGATGATGATGATGATGATGATGATGATGATGATGATGATGATGACGACGACGACGACGATGACGATGATGATGAGGAGGAAAATAATGGAGATAGAAATGATGATGATATTGTTGCTGTTACGTTGTTGATGCTGGTGAGAATAATAATAGACATATTATACAACCAATTATAAAAATTATAACATTCAGTACATACTATACAACAAAGAAGACACACATAATAGTATATATATAGTATAAGTATATTTACTACAATTCATCTTTAGATAATAATAAATGTTTGAAATGTGATTAAAACAATATAAGACTTGAAAAATTTCTTACTTCTACAGGAATAGTGATCCATAACTCCATAAAGTATGTTATTGGTCATTTGAATGCATGATGTCTTTTTTCTGTGTTAATTTTAGTAAGCATGTTTTATTCTGAGATAACGGAATTAGTTTAGAGATATTTGCAGGTGTTTATTTATTTATCACTTTATACACCATGATTCCAGAAAAGTAATAACATCTAGATGTAAAAGATAACCATTTAAGATTTTGGAACATTTCAAGAGAATTGATTTTGACGGGTTTCTATAAAATAATTCTGGCGTTTCTTTTTTGTAATTTGGTTCTTCTATTCAGGTCTGATTTGTTACTTTGGGACCATGTAATACATCCATAATCAAATTATAAAATAATTGTTTCATTTTCGATGTAAGAAATATTTGTATTCCTTTCAACAGGGCTATTTTAGAAGCAAGCTGAGAACACGTTTTGTCAATATGTGTTTTCCAAGATAGACAGTTATCAATATGCAATACCAGTAGCTTTTGACAATGAACATTATTTATTGTCCAATTCTCAATATGCAGAGAAAGACTGTCTATATTATTCATTTTACATTTTGATCCAATTATCATGCACGTTCACTTGTCTTTTCTGGATTAATGGCCATATTATTGAGAGAGCACCATTCCTGTATTTTTAATAATAAGTCTAGCTGAAACTCAGACTGTATATTACTCAAACTTTGGTCAGCTATAGCTATGTATAATGTTGAATCATGTGCATACGAAGTGCCCAAAAGCTCTTCATCTGCACGCGTAGGTCGGTAACAGTGATAACATCTACATGTATCTTTACGGGGAATGTGTTTGACCTATCGCATGTGCATAAAACTATAGCTACTTATTGCACAAAATCATTAGTTAATCATTGTAAAGTTGTTCCATGAACAACGGTTGTGTTAAATTCAAACAATAAACTATCCTGACAACAGCTGCTATTTCAAGTTTTATCAAAAATCCTTGATGCATCCAAGTCCTTCACCAATCTATAATGATCCAATAATTCCAAAGGAACATTTTTAAAAAATTATTTTTCAGAAGACTCTTGAATTTACGTTTTATTATGTGTCGAGAAATATTTTCCATGGTGCCGGATAATGGCCATCATACATTTGTGTGTATTATCTAGAAACCTTCAGAGAAATAAAATTCATTGAAGGCCAGAATGCTTGAAAATGTTTTGAAATGAATGTTAGGACTGCAAGTCTAAAAACACAAGCAATAAAATATATTTTTTAAATAAAAAATTATAACAACAAACACTTATTTCATTTTGGTTTGTTTTGTTTAAAATGTATTTAACAAAACAAAAAAATGCACCATAAAAACAAACAAACACGTCAAAAATAAACAACATGTACTGTGAATAATAAAGTAAATAAATAAATAAATAAGTAAATAAGTAAATAAATAAATAAATAAATAAATAAATAAATAAACAAACAAATAAGTAAATAAGTAAATAAATATATATATAAAGTCAAATTATATTAAATTAACAAGATCAAAGACTCGTGATAAATAGTTCTAACGTTAACGTAACGTAGGTTTATCAACGTTGTTTTCATTGCTGATATAGCAGATGAGGATATAATTATCGCTATGGTCAGTGAAGCGACGTAATTTGACGTTTTTTAGCGTTTCATATGACAGGAGCCCGACATACTGTTTATTGAGTGACTTTAATTAAGGCTACTACAGGTGGGAATCGCATTTGTTTCGGCTCTTGGCTATAGGATAACGTTGTGACTTAGGCGGTAAGATTTTATTTAATGATATGTAGTGTATTAAAGAAATAAATATTGCATTTAAGAAAAAAAGTCGATGTAAATTATATAATTATCTTAATATAAGATATATTTATAGTATTTTTATCTATTAACCAGGGACATATTACTTACTTTGAAAGTGTAATATAAAAATAACATGTTGGACAAAATTAAAAGCTTTGAATAACTGGTATAATTATTGCATCTTGACTTGCGCTCTTTAATCTTAGTTAAAGCAGGCTACTGATTATGACCTTAAAGTAAATTGAGAGAAAAAAATGAAATTACGGATAAAAAACAACTGGAAATAATATTGTGTTGAAAGAAAACTAAGACTCTTCTTTTTCTTGATATCAGTATATGGGTATTTACTTTAAAATAAAACCACACATTTGGCAAAGATATTAGCGGTAAGGGCATTTTCGTTATTTAACTATTTTGTGACATTCATACTTTATATACATGTATATCAAGAACCATACTTAAGTCACAAAAGATTTGTAAATCTGCATGTATGTGTTATTTTTTCCCACAAACACGCCAAATTAACATTTAATTACTCGACTTAAAAATAATGTCTGTGTTGATGGACATATGCTTGTGTGACATTGTAATGAATATGCATGTGCGTAACATCGTTGCAGAACATGTTTGTGTGACGTCGTTGTAGGACATGTGTTTGTGTGACATCGCTGTAGAACATGTGTTTGTGTGACATCGTTGTAAAGCATGTGCGTGACATCGTTGTAGAACATGTTTGTGTGACGTCGATGTAGAACATGTGTTTGTGTGACATCGCTGTAGAGCATGTTTGTGTGACGTTGTTTTAGAACATTGTGTTTGTGTGACGTCGTTTTAGAACATGTGTTTGTGTGACGTCGCTGTAGAACATTTTTGTGCGACGTTGTTGTAGAACATGTGTTTGTGTGATATTGTTGTAGAGCATGTTTGTGAGACGTTGTTTTAGAACATGTGTTTGTGTGACGTCGTTTTAGAACATGTGTTTGTGTAACGTCGTTGTAGAACATTTTTGTGCGACGTTGTTGTAGAACATGTGTTTGTGTGACATCGTTGTAGAGCATGTTTGTGTGACGTTGTTTTAGAACATGTGTTTGTGTGACGTCGTTTTAGAACATGTGTTTGTGTGACGTCGTTTTAGAACATGTGTTTGTGTGACATCGTTGAAGAACATTTTTGTGTGGCGTTGATGTAGAACATGTGTTTGTATGACATCGTTGTAGAACATGCATTTGCGTTACATCTTTGAAGAACATGTGCTGTGTTACATCGTTGTAGAACATGCATTTGCCTTACATCGTTGAAGAACATGTGTTTGTTTGACGTCGTTGTAGAATATGTGTTTGTGTGATATTGTTGTAGAACATGCAAGTGTGGCGTCGTTTAAGAACATGTGTTTGTGTAACATCGTTGAAGAACATGTTTTTGTGCGACATCGTTTAAGAACATGTATTTGCGTCACATTATTGTAGATCATATATTAGCGTGTCATCGTTGTAGAACATGTGTTTGTGTTACACCGTTGATGAACATGTTTTTGCGACATTGTTGAAGAACATGTATTTGTGTTACATTGTTGTAGATCATGTATTGGTGTGAAATCGTTGTAGAACATGTGTTTGTATTACACCGCTGAAGAACATGTTTTTGTGGGACAACGTTGAAGAACATTTATTGCGTTACATTGGTGTAGATCATGTATTTGTATGACATCTTTGTAGAACATGTGTTTGCGTTACATTGGTGTAGAACATGTGTTTGCGTTACATCGTTGTAGAACATGTGTTTGCGTTACATCGTTTTAGAACATGTGTTTGCGTTACATCGTTTTAGAACATGTATTTGCATTACATCATTGTATAACATGTTTTTGTGTGGCATCGTTGAAGAACATGTATTTGTGTTACATCGTTGCATATCATGTATTTGCGTTACATCGTTGCATATCATGTATTTGCGTTACATTGTTGTAGAAAATGTGCCTGTGACATCTTGGTAGAACATGTATTTGTGTTTCAACGTTGTAGAATATGTAATTGTGTCACATCGTTGTAAAACATGTTTGTGTGTCATCTTTGTAGAAAATGTGTTTGTGTGATATTATTTTAGAACATGTGTTTGTGTATTGTGTATGTGTGTGGTGTGACAGTATTGAAAAGCACGTGTTTGTGAAAAGCATGATTTTGCTTGAGATCGATGTTAAACATGTTCTGTTGACATCGTTTAAAACAAGTGTTTGTGTGGCAATGCTGTTTACATTATTTTGCGTGACATCGTTGTTTGTTTAACTTAATGGAGTAGATCGTGAAACATTTTTTTAAATATAATATAAACGTGTAAGCTAGTAGATTTAATATGTCACCGTGACGAGCAAAATAACATTGTCATTCATAACCAGCCTAATTGTGGTAATAACCACTACCTCAATGAAATATTACGTACATAGTTTATCATTTTAGGTAATCAATTCTGGATGATTAAAGATTCACATGAACCTAATTTTAAAACGAACAATAAAAACATGCCTTTTAATTTCCCTTTTTGTGGTTTAATTTTCGTATGAGTTAACAATGACATGGTTTCAAATTGGTCTAATTATATTTATTATTGTCGTTATTGGATGAAACTTCGTGATATGAGATGGCTTTGATAAATTACTGGCATTTGAGATATTTCTTAGTCAAGTTATTACCCCTAGATATCTAAACTTTCTTGTCACGCGAATAATCCAATAATTTCAATGTATCCAATGTAAACGCGAAATGGTGATAAATATGGCAAAAAAAAAAAGGATACGGGTTGGAGGAAGTGCGTAGGGCTCTTTATAATTACATGTATATATTATTTGATTTAAACTTTTTGAATAAAAAAGTGGAAACCATAACGGGAAGATATCTTTAAAAGGAATTGATTGGAGATACAAAAAGAATTGATTGAAGATTCTAGTAATGACAGGTGGTTACGTAATTTAAGTCCGAAATGCATGAACCTTTTCTTTCTGATATCAAATTATTTACCTTTTTAAGTATTTGCCAATGCGAATTTTGCTATTGATTTTGTTTGTGTTACATGCCTATATAGACAAATCCCGATATAAAATCCATATTGTACACGTGTGTTACTAAAAGCGTTGTTGTCAAATGGCATCACGTTACAGTTAAATGTGTAATTTAAATATTAAAAAAAACAATATAAGAAAATATTGATCTATGTTTGTCCAAAATTTCATTTAACGGCGCTTTTGCGGTTCATGTGATCAAGACCTTGGAGTAACCCCTCAAGCGGCCTAGGGATTCTATTCACTATTATACATGTGCTGATTATTTTTTCAACAGATTTACCAACTGCTGATTCGCACCATTCTTATTTCCTCTAGCTAAAGTATCGGCTAAAATCGATTTCTCGGACTTATGCCGTATGCTGTTAAATGTAACAAGAGATAAAAAAACAAGCAAATTTAAGTTATGATAATCAATGCATCATTTGAAAATATCATGTTAATATTTGAAATGGAAATTAAATTTGCAATTTCTATCTTTAAGTTTTCATTTTCATACGAATGCGTGATAATTCTAATGCGTATTCTGAAATTTAAATAAATATAAATTAATGTAAAAACTATTTATTTAATATTTGTCAAAATTAAAACCAATTAATTTGTCAAAATTCGTCATATGCTATGTTTCAAAAGAGGATGCATTGCTGTCATAAAAGTTCATATAATTTCAGATTTAAGAATCGCAATTATTTTTTACATCCAAAGTATCTATTGTTCATTTATTGTATAAACGCAGACATATTTGGATTTTTTCCATAGGAGACAAGCTTTGTATTATAGAAAATACTGCAAGATTGCGTTTATTTACGACAGTAATAATTTTAATTTTTAGCAATTAAACTAACCCGATTTCAAACCATTTTGAAATGTCACATTATTCGAAAATCACGTGAGCAAAAAAAGCTGATACGGTCACATGGTTTTAAGCGTTCATACAATATTGAACGTGCTGTCAACAGAAAAGTGTGATGAAGATGTAAATTACACTCAACTGACAGCTGGACTGTTTTGTTTCTCGTTAAAGAAGTTGTTATTACGTAATCAACGTGTATAATGGAGGATTTTGACGTTTAATTGTCATATAGTAATTTGCTTTCTTTCAAACTGTCCGATTTTCTATACAATGTATTTTTTCTCGCATGTAATCGTCTGGAAAAATAATTATACATTTGTTAGATGAATGAATTAAGAATTCTCATAATTTACTCATTATACTTTATATTTAGAATATACAATTATAATAATAATAATAATAATAATAATAATAATAATAATAATAATAATAATGATATAATAATAATAATAATAATAATAATTTTGTTATTTTTATTATTATTATTATTATTATTATTATTATTATTATTAATGATAGTATGTTATGTTTAAAACGTAATTTTTGAAGTTAAAAAGTTGTCTTTTTATGAATAGATTTTTTTTAATTGTCATGTACACCATCTTTACAATATCATTATAAGTTAATTAACAATTCCGACCTAAGTTCAGTACAATGTTTAAATACACAAGTTTGCATTCTAAATCACAAGGACAGGTGTCAGCATGTAATTTTAATAACGTAAGAACAGATGTTATTAAGTTAGAGTTAAACAATTTCGTAAACAAGCTTATGCATTGTCCAAGTGAAAACTATTGTCATTGCTTTTTTGTTTTGGCACTATTTTCGAACTTTAAATTTAACATAAAAATAGAAGAAAAAAAAACAACAAATATATATTTAAAAAAATATTTTTAAAGGTTAAAAAATTCATTACCTATACTGTTATCTTACAATTCAATAAAGTCTAACAATACGAACATGTATATTCACTCAATTATAAACTCTCGTTTTCGTTCAGAGCATAATATATCGCAGAATTGTATTGAAATTGAATAAATTTGATTTAAAAAATATGCACAATGTATAGCTTTGGAATGGTAAAAATCTGTATATTTCTAACTAATATTCAAACTAGGTTTATTTAGTGAAATAATTTTCTGTAGCAACAGCGCACCTGCACCATGAGTAAGTTTGTTGGTTAAATCATTAATTATATTGTTTACTTGTTAATATACTGCTGACTGACAGTGTCAGTGTAACAATTTATGAAAGTAATAAAAACGTGTATGTTTTGCTATTTTTATTAGGCAATAAACACGACACAGCGCAGTCTGACCACAACTTTCACGGGACAGAATGGGCGAAAAACAAGATCTACGTCTGCGGGACGTAAAAACAGTTCCTGACCAAGTTAAAAATGGAAATGTCCAACACGAGGTTAAACCACCGAAAGACTTTAGCGATGATGACAGTTCCTCTGACAGATGTCCACAACTTCAAGAATCTTGCTCAGCGTGTTGTATCCCATGCCTCACTAGCCACAACCCTCTGCCAGACAACGCAAATATTTTTCAAAGAATACGATACGGTCTAATGCTTCCCCCACATGGAAATCTGGCTTCATATTTTCAGTTTGCAGTCGTGTGTCTACAAGTATGGATAGTTCTCTACACTTGGACAAACACAGAGGCATTACCAGGGGGCAACTATTTCTCCCTTCTTGTCTTGTTTGTTTGCTGTGCTATTGGCGGTTATCTTATTTCCTTCGTGAATCTGCCGCCGTTACTTGGTAAGAACAGTACAGCATGCTTAAATGATAAAGTATTTCAAAGAGAAAGAAATTGTAATCTTTACATAAATTCTAGTTTATTTTAGAGAAATTAAATGATAAATAAATTTAATTTCATCGCGCTAGTATATCTTTGCAAAGCTAATTATGTTGTCAAATGAAGCGTCTTGAATCTTATAGCATGTCAACAATAACAACAACACAGAAATATAAGTGCATTTTCGTTATGAACTATTGTAACGCGGAAACAAAACAATAAACCGCATTTCAAATGAAGCATTTATGGTACGCTGATTATGTGACATTCTTGCCACAACAACAAAAAAATCAGACAAGTAATGACTGCGTAAAGTTTGTGAACTTATTATGAACCTTGGTATGACAAAAAATACATGAGGATATGAAGAAGAGACATGATATTATTTTTGTTGTTGTTGTCGTTTTTTATGTCAAATAATTTTGAAAAGTGTATTTTTAATTTAATTTGGCATTTGTATTATAAAAAGAGAACACTCGCCATACCTTCTTTCGAAACCTTGACTGATTGTAACTAAGGTACTGGTTTTAACTTAGTGTCGGTGTGTCGGTAGGAAATCATTGTTTCGGCTGATTATCCCGTCTTAATTATTACGATGAAATTTCGAGAAACGATGCCCCTGATGTGGCAGATTCAACATATTTAATATGTTTAAGTGTTAAGAATTTTGATATTGTTGTTTTTTTTTTTGTGTGACTTATCCCGGTAAGGGCGATATCAAAGCCAAGCTAAGTAAGATCAAATACTCTATCATCATCATTGCTCTTCTTGGGGGGAGGGGGGGGAGGTGTCATTAATATAATCTTATGATTCTGTACGGCATTAAAACGATTAAACGTCATAATAAATCTTCAAGGATGAAGCTGGATGCAGATTTTATGTTTTACCTTTATATTGTTTTACTTTCGCGCATTATATGATTTACAACCAATAACTTCGGTGTGGTTTTACTGTTCACACGTGTCACGTGCTGTTTAAAAATAATTGTTCTCATAAATCTCATAAATAATGAGAGGAACAATTAGAAAGATGTAAATCAGAGAACCTTAAACCATTAAATCATTTCATATCTGATATATCATAAATTATAGTCTGCTGATTACCAAATTTCACATGACAAATTATTAAATTTTTTTTCTCTTAATAAAAGCAGCCGCCTCCAGCATTTTGCTCATTTTTATGAAAAAAATTGTTTGTAGGAGTAAACATTTTGCCATGAGTACAAATAAAGTAATTTAGTCTAGCCTTATTATAATAAATAAATATTTACATACATAACTTACCACTGCAAATATCATTTATAGCACATTAATGAAGATAGAAAAACAACAAGAATAGAAATGCTGCTTTATTATGCATCAAATTATTATGCAAAATGTCACTTTTGTAATATGATAATTGTTTGCAAATGCGTTTCCTCATTTCTTGGCTTACAACTTAGATTCCTAGAATTATATCAGTTTGAATACAAATAAGCTTCTATGTACAGTTAATCCGACTCAATACTTGATTTAAATACACCCTTAAAGCAGCATGCCCCCAGATTCATGCTAATTTTCATGAAAATTTGAAAATCGGTAAAAAAGTAAAATATTGTCAAATGAACAAAGGAAGTAATTTACACATTACAAGCGACACGTTCAATACAAGTAAATTAGCAAATAAAGGTCAAACTATATAAAAATAGCCCTTACACCGTTGGTCACGCAGTAGAAATATGTTGCTAAATACTGCAACATCAGTCATGTTGCATATAACATGTAAAACATTGTGAATTTTTTACTTTTCTTAACATCTAAGCTCAATTTCCTCAAAGTTGATTTTCTTGAAATTATTTCTAATCATCTAAAGCTTTAATACTTCATATAACAGTAAGAAACATTTCCGCTTAAAAAATATCACGCGTATTCTTCGATTAATACTTTTTAATTTATTGATCGCTTACACTCAGTGCTAAACAAAAGAGCCACAGGGAAGCACGTGAGGTTTTTATTTATAGCAATTTATGGATGATTCTGAAACAGATATTTCAACACTTACAACCGTACTTTAATACAACCTCCCTAATTTGTTCCTTTTTCCAACTAATGCAACTGCCTCATGGTAACAGGTTCATCCAGTAAAAATTACCGTTTGGTTTTTAAACACTTAAATTTTTAGATGCTGAAAAATGTTTAATAAATAAACACGGCAACATATTCACGTAGAAGAGCCTATCATCACAAAACGATCACACAAGGATAACAATATGAATAATCATGCCGACCATATCTGACGGAAAGTGTTAAACACTGAGACTAGCTATCAAACACCGATTTGATCAGCGTTACGCCCGATTTAGCTCCGATTTACAAACGATAAAAACCAAAAGTATTTCAGCATTTAATCATCGACCCATTCCCGTTTGAGTTTGCTTTCTGTCACCGATGGCCGTTTACACAGAAAACCAGAAATAGAATCACGCATGACAACCGATCATAACAGCGAGTAAATTTAAAATTAAATGACCGATTGGGGACCGACCGTCTGTGTAACTGGGCCCTTACAACATAAAAAAACAGTCGCTTAAAACATTGACAATAGAGAGACTTACACATTGGCAACAGCACCAGGCACGACTGACGAAAACAGCTCTTATACTTATTTGATAAGTATATGTTTTAATGGATGATTCTATGAAACAAGATATTTTTTTTTCTTTTTTAACACTTACAAGTGTATCTTTAAATACAACCCTCCCCTAACATCTTGTTCTTTTTCAATAACAGTAATAAAAGCACGGTGTTCTCGTCAGTGTAACACCGTGTCCTATCCAATAAAACATTATGTTTTGTTAATTAAACATTATAGTTTGTTAGATCTCACAAGCATGTTAGTGCGAATGAATACTACAATATCTACCTTTGTTTACATATTCATGTAGAAAGGCCTATCATACACAATACATCACCCGGATGTTGTCATAATTACAAGTACGAATTAAGGTCATTGTCGCCATTTTGATATATGAGAATAAAAAGATATTACAAAGTAGCCTTAAGTAGTTTCAGGATTATTTGGCCCGTATTTTATAAATAGACGAAATTTTTCTTTTACAATGATTTGAGTTGATTATTTTAGTGCATAATCAGACACGGAAAATAACGAAATACGCCGATTTTTTTTACGAACGCATTTACGGAAATTACCGGTATTCTACGAACTCGTTAGCGAAAATAAGCCTAATACTCCGATATAGCAGATTGTCGAATTATACCGAAAAGCCGCGAACTTCCTCAGATTTTTTTAAATGTACCGAAAGCACAGTCAGTAAATTTACGAGTAATGTATATGTAAATGAATAAGTGTTTTAATTTTGTGTTTCCTACTACTTCGCCGTATTATTTTAATCTCATAATGCTTTATTTCCACTAGATCTCATATGAATGAATGAAGCGATTTCGCTATAGCGTTTTTATTTGCCTTTTTTTTCGAAAGATACTTATTATGTCAATAATTACAATCGCTGTGAGAACAAAATATCATATTTCTATAAATTTCAGGAATGTTAATAATGGGTTTATTGCTAAAGAACATTCCAGTGGTACGAAGTGTTGGTGATAACATCGATGGTAAATGGTCGGGAGTTTTGCGGTAAGAATTGATGTACTTAACAATACTCGTTGAATGTGGATTACTTTTAAGTAAAAGAATAACTTTCTTACGAACAATACCCCTCTACATGAAAATTTGTTCCAATTGCGTCTTTTTGTTTTGTGCTTCAAAATTTTACACGAACTGCAAATTCTTTTCCCAAATGCTATTGACTTCCACAACCATTATATCAACCTGCATATGATTATATATTCCACGGAAAGTTTTTTTCTGTGTATTTTAGAAAAGTTGCTCTGACGGTGATTTTAACACGTGCTGGTCTCGGATTGGATATTATCAAACTGAAGAAATTGTCATGGGCGGTGCTTCGCCTTGCTTTCATTCCATGTGCGGCAGAAATCATGACGTCAGCAGTAGTTTCCCGCTTCTTGTTAGGGTTTCCATGGGCATGGAGTCTAATGTTGGGGTATGTATAAATTACAAAAGTTCATATGGTTTGTCAGATAAAATTTCAGTCTCCCTTATTACATGTTTTACGAAAACATGTTTTATGCTCCGAATATGTTCAGGACAAAGCCAATAGAAGATCAATGAAATCAGTGCACATTTTATATGTCCAAAAGCGTCGAATAAGAGCTCATTTATGATTTAATGGAATCAGCAAAACTATAAAATCTGTATATTATAATTCAACTGTCTCTTGAAATTAATATCAATGTTTTTCACTAATTACGACATAAGAATAGTTTTGTTAAAGTTATTAAAACGCCAACGTTTATGATAATTAGGCCATCTGACATTTGTCATTGAAATATGAATACGGCAATTTCCTCAATTCTTAATTACTCGTTTTATTAAAAAGAAAAAAAAAACAACAGTTTTGTCTCATTAAGATTCTGTTAAGGTAAGAACGTTGATGTTTTTACTTTGGAAAGTATCCACATGACATTAAAAGTGTCAACAGCAAAATAATTTAATATAAATATAAATAAATGAGACATTTTCTAGATGTATCATGGGGGCGTTATCACCGGCTGTCACAGTTCCCTCCCTTGTAAGTCTACAAGATCGCCGATATGGAGTTGCCAAGGGAATTCCAACAATGCTTCTTGCCGCTGGTGGTCTTGACAACGTACTGAGCGTGACGGGATTCTCCGTTTTCTTTGGAATTATTTTCTCAGATAGTAAGTCATGTTTTCAAATGTCTAAATCCATGCCCATCCGATGATAGTTATTAAAATATCGACCAGTAACAGTCAGTATCTTTTCACATTCCACAAAAAAAAATGTTTCAAACTAAAACATAGATATTAAGTTTCCTAAAAGTAATAAACACGCTTTATATGTACAATTACAAATATGTGACGACCAGATATACAATATATGTGAAAATACACAGTAATTCATAGATATTTTTCTAAAGTCAATACACGCCAACATATCATTAATTACTATTCTTTTGATTGCAGGTGATTTAGTGGTAACCATTTTCAAAGGTCCTATTGGCGTGTGTGTTGGTATAATATATGGTTTTGTTGCTGGTATATTTCTGTGGTACATTCCAGCCAGGGATTGTGTAAGTTTGTGTACCTAGTTTATAGCCTCGGTGGAAGGTTTAAATTGCTTGTTTAGAGTCGCTTGCAACTTACCACGGAAGGTTGAAATCCCGTCAAAAAAACTAAAAACAATTTTTGATGTTAGGACAGTATCTAGCCCGATTTTTGCATTTTAAGCCGTACATTTCAAATTTCAGTTAGTGTAAATAGCAAAAACAGTACATTCTTGTTGGGAAAATTAGTACACGGATGGCTTAATAGTGGTTGTCGTGTTAAATCAAAGGATAAATTCTTCATTTTCTTGTAAAAAAGTCGCCTCTATATTTTCTTCTTTTAGAATTAAGTATAAAGCGACTGGAGAGAACGAAGAATCTGACCTACAAACACAACTATTTATCCCAATATAGATATATAGGCTATGCCCTCTAATGAATAAATGTAACATTTAAACAGGACATCATCTATACATAGAGTATGCATATCATTAATAGCCCTCCTATTCTTATTAAGTCGTGAAGCATCTGTTAATCATATTTTATTATTTTATATACCTGAATAAGGATAATAAACATTGGTAATTGTGTCACCATTGTTGCTTGCTACGTGATCATTGTTCACCTATATCAACTGATCCATTGCAAGGAACGTCGGAAAATATTTAGGTGCATTTTATCCGAATAAAACGGGACCAATAAATGATCCCGATTTCATCCCCAATTGTTATAAAAGGCACGATTGCAAGTTGCTATAGTAATATTTAAAGTGATTTATTTTGGCAAGATCTCACCGGGCATTGAATATTATTATACTTTTAAAATGTCATTCCTTTTCAAATATAAATGGTAGTTACCGACAGTGTCCATAAAGTTTACAAGCATGATCCCTCGCACGGAGTTTAAACGCCTCATTTCTATATATTATAGAGGAAACAACAAGGTATTTTCAATCTCTTTCAGGCAAATAAAGTTTTCTTCAGGTCACTGTTACTTCTCGGCGCGGGTCTTGTGGCAATCTTCGGCAGCTCGGCAATCAAACTTTCAGGAGCAGGGCCTATTGGATGTCTCACCACAGCTACTGTTGCAGCCTATAAATGGCGTCAGAGACGTCAACCAGGAGAGCCGGTATGTCGTAAATCTGAAATCGATCTGTAGATCAGTTTAACATCAACTCCCGTCGCTAAGTCACAAAGACAATTACAAATAAACATAAATAAGTCATTTTCTCCAGTCGTTATGGTATTTTCCAGTAAGAGGTCATATTGTTCTTCTACTCACTTTTGGCAGAAGTGTGAAGTCACTTTGGATTATTTTTTCAACATGTTAGTGCTGCACATCGAACTATGAAAAAGGGCTGTGTCTGAAAATGTTCCAAAAATATTATTAAACCTTTTTTTTTATTGTTTCTTAAATAGAATAGTGGAGTATTAAATCAAAATAAAAAGTAATACGCAACTTACATGCACTTTTTTTGTGACTGCAGGACGAGGTGTCAAGTGTTATGGCACTAGCCTGGTTAATAGTGCAACATTTCCTCTTTGGTCTAATCGGAAGCGCTGTTGACGTCAGCAAAATCGAGTCCAGTACAGCAGGTGAGCTTATAATAATGCCATTCTGAGCAGACGTACTAATTCTAGCGCCATTAAAGCAACAAAAAACATCAGAACTTGAATTATGTAATATTAATACTTTATATCAGCGTTATTTTATATAATATAATTATATCAGCGCATTTTATTTAAATGAAGATCTGTGTTTAGTAAATGAAGAATATACATTTATAACAATATTTGTATTTAAATCGTGTCATTATGTCAAATCTATTATGATTCAGGTACATGTCATGTTTCTTTACACATACAGGTCTTGGTATAGCGACGCTAGGAATCGGTCTTGTCGTCAGGAGTGTGTTTTCATTCACCGTTACCATAGGAACTGGCTTCAACATTAAAGAAAGAGTGTTTATAACGATGACATGGCTATCAAAGGCTACAGTACAGGTATTTATAATCTTTTGAAATGTAGTGCGACGTATGTTGTATAAACGTATCTAAATCTATTATTGAATTATCGAATTGTGATCGTCAATTAATTGATTGGTCCTTTTAATGTTCGCCGTTTACTAGACAACACTAAAGGACACATATTTTAATTCATTTATAATATAATGACCAAAGCATATTTCTAACATTAAACCGTATATGATTACAAAGTTGTGTATCTTAATACAATTGTATGCAACTGCATTATTTTGTTTTGAATTATTGTCAATTTTTTATTATTATGTGTACATAATTGAAATGAGGCATTTTCAGCTGTTTAAATTGTTTCCTAGCTAGAAAGATGACCAACATGTTCACATACACATATACCACTATGTCAAATAGTAATAGTAATATTCATGTGATTTTTTTCACAGAACTGTTTAATGAATACTTCGTAACAGTTTCTCATCACATTTTAAAGCTCTAAAAATATGTTCATAAAATTAATTGTTCTTATATATATATTCAGGCGGCGACTGGGGGACTTGCTATTGCCGAGGTCATGCTGTCAGATAAACCCCACGCTGATGATATAAAGTACGGTACAGATGTGTTAACAATATCTGTATTAGCTATTATCATCTGTGCTCCTATTGGAGCTACATTGATGGGAGTTCTAGGACCAAAGTTCCTTCAACATGGTATGTGACGACTGTAGACAACAATACTTATAATAAAATTGTATCTCAACCATTATGTATATCGGACAATTTATGGGGAAAAAAATCAAATAGATATTTCACGAAATGGATTAAAACATTACAATGTAACATCATTGTTGGCTTTTACTGTTTGTATTTTTTCATTTGTACTCTGAAATTGGATAATATTGACCCTTTTGTTCAATATACTAGATTGATATAGGTAAAACGGAAAATTTGCATAATTATAGTAAACTTTTTTATCATACGACTGATATAGGTAATATGGTTAAGTAAGAAATTTAACTTTATTGGCTTAATATGCGTGATAAATTACATTTAAAAGTCGGTCTTCTAAAATAATGCATAATTTATTGCCTCATAACCAACCATTTTATAACGAAATTACATTTTATTATAAAAGTGTGGCTTCATTAAAATATCAGAGATACATAATTATGTAATTTTAATACATCTGAAAAGTTTTTGAGTTCAAAAAGGTAACTTTGTTGCAGAACGCTAAATGTAGGCTTAATTTCTTCGACTTTAAATTTTTCTACAGGTTTTGAATTATTATTCTCTCAAGAATTTATTATTATTATGATTTAATGATTTGCCCGTGTAAAGCATTCCTAAATAAATGTACAGATGTAACAGTTATCATTTTTAGATGTTACAGTTATCATTTTTATTATATCATAAAGAGAAACGTATGAAGAATTTTTTAATTGTGTAAGCTAGTCCCGGTATATATCGTGTAAATGGAATGAATTAAAAATTATAAGCTTAAATTTAGTAGACGCGGTTACATTTAATTTCTTAAGGAAACAAGCGTTTCTTGTTCAGTAAAGAAAATTCTATTAGAAAAGCATCCACGGTATTTTCTGTAGTAGGCATTAATGAATCAGCAATATACCACTTCATTTAAAAAAATTACGAAGTTCCAATTTTAAACAAAATGATATATATCAACAGGTGATGACGAAGAGGTTGATACAGACGTTATCCCCAATGATCCTGTGAAGTCAGACCAATACGTCGTCACGGAAACAGGTAAAGATTTGACCTTTAGTGAAACATATTCTATGTGATTAAATAAATCTCGTTTATTTCTTGATAAATGCATTACATAACTGTATTGCACATGTTAGTTTTGACTTTTTGAGAATAGGACATTTTGTCTTTTACCAACATTATATAAATTGATATAAACAAGCTTGTGTTGCATTGTTTAAAACTTATGATCTTGATTAAAAGGTAATTTCACTTAATCTAACACTTGAGTTCGAGTTTGAATACATTTAAAACGAATAATTGATCATTTGAATGGTTTCTGTAAAAGGTATATCATAATTCAGCTTGACCTTTCAGAGGAATGTTAGAACAGTAAGTAAAATGTTGACAAAGTATGCACATACAGAACAGAACAAATTTCATGACGACAGCTTATTTGTTACAACCAAAAAGGAAAAAGAAAACAATAAAGAAAGAATTTTTATGTCAGATCTAGAATCAAGCTTAAAAGATACTTGATCATGAATGAAATAGCTTTTTAAACGCACTGTTATATCGTTACATTCTCGAGAATAAAAAAATGAGGCAAAGACTGCATTAGAACAAAAATGAAGCTTGGTTTGTTGCAGAGAAAGATAGATTTTATCGATTGCCTTAATGTCAAAAGCAAAGATTTTCACAAATGGCTTAGTCTTCTTAATACTATTTTTATTAGTATAACGGTAGAAGTTCTATCTTACAATGCAACAAATCCATTTTGAACACTGCTTTTTGTGTTTTTGTTATTTACACAACGGCTCTTTGTAAAACTTGATTCGTAAGCCAGTCCGCATTTGTTTGTGCAAGAATAAGCTTAAAATAGAACAAACTTTTCAAAAAGAGAGAGTTTATGCCGCTACTATGTTATGTTTTATTTGACCATTACGTTTATTGTTTTTTTTACCAATACAGGAAATAATAATGAATGAATGAATATCAACTTTTTAAATAGACCCATACGTATGGTTCTTAAGTCATAAATTCGATCAATTTCTGCTAAGATATGCTTAGATAGGAAGATACGTTTCAAAACCTTTTAGTTATATTTGATACATAAATTAAATAATTCTTACGTCTTTCTGTTCGCAAATTAATTAATCACATGAACTAACATTATATGAATTATACTTCTGTATAAGCATTTAATCATAAGGTTAACTGATTTCCATATGCACAACGCAAAATAATTATAACTTTAAATATGCAAATCAAACATTATATTATTTTAATATTTTTCAGAATTGACAGAATTGACAGAAATAACTACACCAGAAATTAAACCAATCGATAACAATCAATTTAAATCCGAATTATCCCTTACACTACAAAAGCGTTCATCGAGACAGAGTCTTAGTGATCTAGATCAGTTCGAAACAACTTCTCTAGATCAGGTTAAGGAGCTCAAAGATGACACAGTAGAGATAGGAATCTCCAACCCAGCATACGACGAATCTTTTGACGAAGAAATATTACCAGAAACCACTGAAGAAATTAAAGCTGACTTAAATGAAACAAATGCCATTGTGGAAGATGTAGATGTAAATAATATCGTCACAGAGAGCGATGTCCAAATATCTGATGATACTATCAGACCCAAGATAGAAATAAACACTGATCAAAATTTAAGTAATGACGTCAATCAACAAAAAGATAAAGAAGAAAAGTACATAACTATAATCCAAACGCCGTCTCCAAAGGAAGTTAATGAACACTAAAGATTGTTTTAATCGATTTCATTGAATTCCCAAAGAAATGTAAGGGAACTGTCGTAATATTGGACAGAGGAAGGAACATATTAAGATTTTGAATGTTTGAATATCCCATTAGTCATGCAGGGAATGAGCAAGATTATTAAAGCGGCTTTAAGCTTTTATATTTTGTTGGAAAAATAATTCTGTGTTGTTTTAGACTGAGTATTGCAGTAATTTTATCAACGAAAAGTGCATCATATCACTATTAAGCCTTCTTCAACACAGTGTCCCGAGAGATATTTATAGCATGCCAGTGACGTATGTTTCAAAAATGAGAGATCGGGAAACGAATCGTCTGATTTTCTAATTTTAATATAGAGATTGAACCGGTATATTAGGGGTATCATGGGGTTTCCCTATTGTTTATGTTACTTAATTCTTTTGATTTGTGAAGTATTTGAAATGATTTATCTAAAAATAGCATATTTTAGCTTTAGAAAAAGCTAAAGGCCTCTTTAATGTTTTGCTTATGTTTTTGTTTTGTTTTTATTTCATTAGGCAATGCAGGCATTCTTATATTTTTCACTTTGTTGTATATATATTTTTATCGACACGGAAGTGTGGTCGAATATTATTGTTTGTAAAATAAATCATTTAAAAGTATTTCATTTTTGCTTGTGGACATCATGAATATAAGGATTTGATAAAGTTGTTCTATTTGAAAAAAATATTTATATGCATATTACGGGGGAGCGAGTTATAGTTAACTTTTATTTGCTACTTGTACTCAGAGGTTATAAAACATTCTCCTTATAAAAACATAATTAAGTTGAACACGATTTCTCACATATGACACCCATTAGCTGTTTTTCAATGATATTCATCATATTAAAATGTACAGGAACCAAATTAGATCGCATGAATATGAGAAAGACAGTACCTGGTATAACTATCTCTCAAATATGATTCCTAGATTTGTATTAACACTTATCCTGATTCATTCTCGAAAGTGACTAGCCTTTGCTGCCATTCGTGCAGTGTGACCATGTTCTAAACTGTTAGCAAATTTTCTTTATATTGATAATAGACATTACCATAAATAGAAGCTTCAAAAGTCCATTTAAGTCATAACAAACATGTAAAACATACAATTTAAAGTCGTGTATTTATAAACACGCATTATATGAATATTAGTCAGTTTTCATTAAGTATTACATTTGAGCAATTTTGGTAGTTTCATTATTATAAAGGAGAATCATAAAGGAGACAGACAATAATCTCCACATTCCAAAAGTCATAAATACAATTTAAGACATATTTCATAGGGATGCTGTCAATACAAAATTGCACGCTGTATAAAATGAGATAATTACTTCGTAACAAGTATTGCCCTCACGCCATAGCTACTGCTGCATATTTCCTTTTCTAAGACTATGGTCATTAATTGAAATGTGAAGAAGAGTAACTACAGCTAGTGATTGGCATTATTATCTAAAATATAACAAGATATAACGATATATTAATTACGCTTTATTTGAAAGGCAACATTACAAATATAATGCATACATGAAAAAGTACCTAACAAGTATTAAAAGCAGGACGGTGTTGCACTAAACTATTGAAAGCAAAACAATAAAATAAAATAACAATTTGTAGAAATAAATGTATACGGACAAAATTATCAACATAAAAAAAACTCGTATCATTTCGGCTGATTGTCATATTTTTCTTCTGTGGCGTACAAAGTAGTTTATGATATATCTATATTTATGTTTTGACAAATGATACTGGAGATCGAGATAGAAAATTAACACCTTATGTTGAACGATAAAAAAACAATTGATTGTAACTTTTCAGTATTATGTAAATTACAGAATTATTATATAATACAAATCCTATAAAATCAAACAGTGGCAAGCGAAAAAAGATTCTTTGAGATAAAATGACATAAAGCTTATATTTATAACATTTAATGTCATTTGGCTATTCATTTAAGGTACGTAAATATAAGAATCAAAATCTTAAAATTGAAATTTAGCAACAGCATGCTTATAGACAAATAAATAACGTCATTGAGTCAAGTTTTAAATACAAAGATTAATAAATCCAAAATTATGCAAAAGTTTCTAACAAATACCTTTACGTTTAAGCTATGCCTAATACAAACATGAGTATAAAGCATAAAGGGTAATTATTCCAAAATAGTTATCGTTCTTGTGCAATGCATTTTTCCTCTATAAAATCTATCAATCTGTGAAATTTTACACAGATGAATCCAATATGTTTTAGTTATGCCCCGGACAAAAAGTAAGAAGGGCAATAACTGAAAAATTATACCTAAGGTAGATATAATTCTTTCCGAATGCACTTCTCCCAACATAGATTTATCACTTTTTCAAAAGTTGGTTTCTTTATAACTTTTTGAATTATGCCTGAGCAAAAATGCGGAAAATTTAGAATCAATAATGGGGGAAAACACCAGAATTTACAAAAAAAGAAAACAAAAGAGTTATTACTCTTGAGCTTTGCACTTCTGCACAGTGAATTGTAAATATATTTGGGGTTTAAGTATTTGTAAAAGAAAGACAATAAATGAGAGTTAAACATTACCAATTACATCGAATAGTTGCCCTTTAGACATAAATTTACATTTCAAAAATGTATTGTAAACACACATCATATTCAGTTCAAAGTTTACGTGCTGCTTCATAATGTTTACTAAATACATATTCATGACTAAATTATTGGATGATTAATTTCATTCTACCGTTTATAGGAAACCGGTATGGTCTCAACATAATTGTAAAGAAGCACAGTAGCACTAACAGTGTAAAATTCAATATATATTCAAGATAAAAAGCAATGGTTAAATAAATCAGAACAATTAAATAATGTACACTTTAGCTAAAACGACAGTTAAATCTTAAAGTGAATTGGTCAATATTTGACAGTCTATAATACAATAAATAATTGTATTGATGATATATACATGTATCTTACAAGAAAGCAAACTGTTAAAAAATTATATAAATGTTGTGAAGAATTATATATGACTGTTGTTGGTAAGCACTACATACATAATCCGAGATGACATCTCAATATATTAAGTGTTCTATATGTACTATATGTTCATACTTTATCACTCTGACAATATATTTCTTACCAGAGTTTTTAAGAATATCCAAAATGATACATTTCTATTGTTTTTATCAATATGTGAAATACTTACGGAAAATCTGACCATTGTAGACCAATTCACTAAATAAAATACATGTACAATACTGTTTATTTTCTAATCTTTACCATATCAAATGATATCACATGTTTCCAATGAGCAGGGATCATAGTAAATTAAAATTAACCTTTTTATAAAGTTATTTATAATTTGTTTAATTAATTTTGCCGGTTGTGTTCCCTTTTTGTCATTCTATCATCAGCTATTGATAGTATCATGTGATAAAATAACCCAACTTTCATTTGTCATTTCGTTAAACCTGATGTTAAACAAAATTTGGTTAAAATGTCAACAAAACCTTCCTACTGTTTGTAAATATAACCCATGAAATATTTCAAAATATCTGTTTTATTGCAATTATCATAATTTTAACAAGTAAAGGATGATATTCATACAAAAATATCTTTTCTAAAAACCAAATATATTCAACTAACATATTGTTCAAAAATACATCGGTGTGTAGCAATAAAATTCAGTGCAATAGACAAAAAAGAGACTAAGAAATTATTGAGACAAGCTAACAAAAAAATAAAAGCTATATTTTATTTAAAAAAATGTTTGTAATAGATATATGTATCATCCCTCGTACACACGTTGTATTTATATCACCTTTCGGGATTTTTACTTTTTATAAATTCATTTTTGTTGCTGCTAAGGAACTAGAGACAAATCTTTATTAACTATCCAAATCAGCATGTGTATCTCGTTTACAACAACTGGCTCATGTTATAGTATTGCTTCTTGCCAGAAGTCTCCGAAATAGTATTTACAGCTTGGTAACAAAACCTGAATTGTTCCTGAAATAAAATAAGTAAATCATGTAGACAACCACCAATTTTAAATGTCTTATTTTTTGTAATTAGTTTAAAGTTGCATAGACACTTTTGGAATTATTCAAGATTTACCAGTTGAGGAGGACCTCAGGTGCCCAGCCGTGCAATATTTCAGGCACAAGAAGGCACCTGGATAGACTCATCGACGTTCCTTGAACTACCTGGATACCGCAACCAGGATAGTGTCTTAACATTAAATATTTCAGAGTTCTGAAGGGCAAGTGATTTGATATAAACGACCTTAACCACTCGGCCCGACACCCTTAAATGGCTCAAAGACAAACAAATTCAACTAATCCTTGTCAGCATAAGCAAATTTTTAATCTTTGTCTTTGACAAAATAAAGCCGTTATTATCAATTTTATATACGATTCAAATAGGGAATAATTTATTTTAAGTAAAGACGAGAAGGTAATTGTTTTAATTTAGGTAGGCAGGTTTTTTTATAAGATGTTATTCGCTGAAATTTCGCCAAAGGTAATTAATGATAAAGCTTGGGTATATCCATTCTTTAAGATTGTATGTCATGAAACGTCCATACAAGAAGGTAGTTAATAACTTACAAGATCGGTAAAGGCTGTTTTCCTTCTGGAACGAAGTTGACAGATTGTATTCAGGACACTTATCTCTTTCTCAAAGAAACATTTTTCTGATATGATCGAAACAGCACAGAAAAGACAACTCCTCTCAGCTCCCGTCCTAGCAATTATAACACACACAAATAAACTTAGAGCGTATAAAAAGGATCAAATAAAACGAAATAAACAAGAGTGCAGCTTCAGATAAATCTTAATTAAATAAGTAAACGTGATAAAAATGATGAAATCTTACGACTAATCAACAATTACCAGAGTAAAATAATTTGATCTGGCAACAAGATTTATTAAAGTCAATACTTACAAGCAATGAACTACAATAGTCCTCTCTTCACCCTGACCTTTGGCCTCGTTTTCAACATTCTTTACGAATTGTAAGAACTGTTCTACTCTAGGCGGAACTTTTTCTGACTGACTCCAGCCGTTATATTGGTAATGTTTTAAATGCAGTTCGCCAGAAAGATGCTAAATGTGAAATTTTCTATTAATTCATCATCTCAAAAGAAGATTACTAACATATAGAATAATAATCATTATTCCTTGCAGGAATTAATCCGTGTATGTTATTAACAGGAGAATTTAAGAAATCATATTTATTGTATGTTCTAGACGATTGTGCTCTAATTTCATACACATAAAATAATTAATTCGAAATATATTTTCAGTATACATGCTGGAGGGACTATGCACGACTTTAGAAGTAAATATGAACAAAAGAATGCATTGTATGCAAAATGGATTACAAGTTTATCCCCAATCGGTGGCTACTTTTGAAAGAGAATCAAACAAATAAGTCAAACAACATTTCTTTGCAACAGACCTAGACCTTAAAATAAAGATTTAACAATACCAGTCCAGTCCGTGAAATCGTGAGATCCCGAATTATGTAATGTTCTAATGTCTCCACATTCTTACACGCCACTTGAAAATGTCCGATAGATACCTTTCTATCTTGTGGTAGATAATGCCCCACGGACTGAAATTAACGATGAATAGAATGACAAACCGGAATAAAAGTATCTATTCAATTCTGTGTAACGTCTTAATAGATTACTAAAATCAATAATCAAACTGTTTCGCTATAATTTTGAATAAAACTCAACCATACTTCAGGAAAGCATACTATAACTTATACATTGGACGATTTAAAAATTAAGTATATTCAAACCATTCAAGCCAGTTCATTTTTGTCTCTTTTCACGTGTCTTTCTACTTAATAACAATTGTCAAATTTGAAAATGAGTAAATCTTTTTAATGTATCATACGCGGTCCATTCCCTTGCCAATAGTATCAAAACGATTTTAATTCTATAACTAAAGAAGAAAATTAGAATTCAGTACTTTGTCATTGAGATTGCCATCATCCAGGTCTACAATGCAAGCACATTTTTCTTGATAAATCATGGATATAAAGTCTTCAACTGTGTTCGGCATCGGAGTCTGTGTAACAATAAACTTGTATGGATTTTCGTATCCCTGAAAAACAGACCTCGAGTAATATTTATATAATCACATATTTTTGAAACTGATTTAATCAAAATATTTCAATTTTAAAATTTGTTTGTTTAATCAAATTCATAAGATGAAGGTATACATGAGTTAACATATAAATATACATCTAACCTAGACTTTGTATAAAATGAGCCTGGAAAAGTGTCATATAGCGAGTTTAACTTTTTTAGTCGTTTAAGGAAAGCCTGTATGACAATAAATGTAGGTTCTTTTAATTATAAAAATCACCTATATTCTGTCCAAAATTTATTGAGATAAAAGTCGGTTTTATTAAAAGGACAATGATAACAACTCAATTCATAATATAATACACGTACCAATGCAACTAATTAGAAGAAGAAGAAGCTATTCAAGTATAAAAATGTTAGAAAGGGAAACAACGCAATCAAGGTTCATGAAAAGTTTTGAAAAGGGAGACGATCGAAGCGATGCAGCAAATTTTATACAAAATCAAATTACCCAGAGTTGTATACTTACATTAACATAAACAGCATTAATGTATTCATGCTTTGTTGAATTCAATCTCACTCTGTATTCATCACCTTTAGATATTATGTAAAATATAAAAACAAGGAAGTACCATGCAAACAAAATTAACAAAACTTTACTGAATAGCTCAGTTTCGCTATTCAAACGAGAGCAGATTTACAGACGACTGCTTTTTATTATCATACACAGTGTGTTATTACCTCAGTGTAAATGAAAAAGGAAGTTTTCCTTTACAATGTCAATAGGTAATTCGATACCAGTGAAAGGCAATGTATGTTTAAACACTTAGTTATGAATAACTTTTGTATACTATTATGAATTACGGACCTGTTTTCTCTTCCTGATCCAATACATTGAATCTGTGTTAACAAGCATTTTAAAATCTACCCGAAATAATCTCATATAAATTTGGAAAATGTTATATTATAATCATCAAAGGTGTTATTCCTTATATTCTTTCCACATACTTAAGACCAGTTTAAATTTATACAAATACATCTATTTATAAGAATGCATAATGGAAAGTATTGTAAGAAGAAGGGTAAGATAAATAGTGGCATTAAATACCAGGAATATCAGCTCCTTTTCTATTTTCTTTTCTTATCTTCTTCTGGGCAGATGATTTTCTGTCAAATGTTTTAGGTATTATAACTTCTGTAAATGTCTGAAAAGTGTTTAAAAGGTGTTGAAATAACATGTATTTTTTAATCGAACCGTATTTAACAATATGATTATATCAGTTAAATAGTTTGCGTACATGGTCACTTACTTTTGTAATAGAATATTTTAATAGGGATTTTTCTTATTTTTGTTTACCTATTTTAAAGCTAATAGAAAATAAAATGACTTAAGCCTCTCGTCCTTAAAAAGTCCAAGATAGCTATCTTTTTATAATGTATCATACAAGCGTATTTTGTAAATCATAGGTTTACTTTCCACATATGAAATAAAATGAAAATGTTTTTAACCAGCGACTATATAACTGTTATAGCAAAAACCATTTTCACCGCTTTATACTGTTTAAGAAAATTAATTTTTCATGACAAGGAATGTGTCTTGTGGCATAATTGTTTTTAAACTGGAACTCATAGACAATGTCTCTTCAATATATCCGCTAATATCAAGCTAGCTAACATTCAAAATGAAACGCTGTTCAAAACAAGTATCAGCACATTATAAACATTCAAAAGCATTATCAACAACTAATAATGAGAACAGAATTTCCAGACATACCTGAAACTGATGCGATATTTTATTATCTGTCATAATGCGTGGAATTTCTGTGACCGGAAGTGGATCAGGATCGCAGATAAGCGCATACAAAAGACATCGATGAAGGAAGATATACTGCTCCTAATAAGTAAGAGAATATATTATACAGCTTGATGTTTATAGAAAAATCATTCCGATTATTTTGTAACATTTTATCAAAAACAACTAAAAATATTCATCTGACAATGTCTATTTTTAGAAATATACCCTGTATGTCAATTTGTGATTAACATGCAATTTATTTCAATACATATATAACATATTACAGAT
>NW_026865331.1:0-80820 GCF_026571515.1 Ruditapes philippinarum
ATGAATAGTAGACATTATAATAGTCTGTTATTTCCATTATTATTCCAATAGTTTACTATAATACATAATAACATGGGAACTTTTCTAAATAGTATCCAAACATTTAACATTTCATAATTATGAGACAAACAAAAAATATTTTCAAAAAAATCCAACCCCACTGCTAAAATTTTACTTTTTAAAAAAAACCCCCAACATAATTTTTTCGAAAACATAAACACTAAAATGAGCAAGGAAAAACCCGTCAATATTTTTACAAATATTTAAAATTTTTGAAAATGAAGCAAAAAATGAACTATAAAAATGGGGGAATATTATCCAATCCAAAAAGGGTTTGAGCCGCTCAAACAAACCCAAAAATGCTTTGCGAAAGCAATTCCCCACCCCAAAAAGGCATGAAGGACCTTCTTTCCCCTTAACCCCCCCTATTTAAAAAAAAAAGAAAGTACAACAGCAGGTCCCGTTTAATTAAAAAGGTGGGGATAGTTCCAAAACGAAGGGTTTTTAAAAAGTGGTCTTTTAACAATGGTGGTTTCACACATTCAGTCCTGACCCTTCCCCCGGAAGTTAAAAAAACATGCCTCCAGATGATGAAAAAATTTCAAAAAAAATCAACTGAGAAAAAAATTGATTAAGGGAAAAATAAAAAAAAAAATTTAAGATTCAAGTAAAAAAGTAAAATATTATGTCAAATTAATGACTGATTTTTATAATTACAACAATTTCTACTTGAAAACCCTTTCAAGTAAAGGGTATTTTTGCTATTTGACCCATTTTTTTTTAATTTACTTGGTTTTTAAGTGCCATTGATAAGGTAAATTTCTTCTTTTGGTTACTTAAATATTACACAAAAATTTAAAAAACATTTTCAAAAAAGTTCAGAAAATAAGCATGAAACTGGAGGGTGCTGCTTTAATGCTAGTGTTAGGGTTATATGGTGCATTACATGTTTAGTTAAAAGGTGCATAAAAGTGATTAACGATATCAAGTTACACATGATATTAACAATAATTTCCCCCAAAAAAAATTTTGGTTTGCACCCAATGCCCCCGGAGCCTATAAACCCTACCCCTTAGTTTGGGTTTCACAAACTAAACTTTGGGGGGAAATTTAATCCAAAGAATTTTTTTAAATAAAAAAAGGGCCAAAAAATCACCCAGTATCCAAATTAAAATTTTTGTTAAAAAACTTTAAAACTTTCTTCCCCACTTAGCATAACAATTAATATCCAGATATTTTGTATACAACTAGTTTTCCCAATAATAGTTTACATAATTATCAAAAAAAAAGTTCAAGCTGAGTAGAGACCCAGCCAACAATTCCATTTTTTTTAAAAAGCGATACGTTTCAAATTTTTAAAATTCACTTTAAAAAACTACATTTTTGTTGGCAACCAACAATTTTTTTGCCCATTTTATGAAATTTAAAATCCTCTATATTTTTTTTGGGTTAATTGTTAGTCATTTTAAAAAACATGGGATAATTAACAGTAACTTAAAAGAGCCCGGAATCAGGTATTTTGGAATTTGTTTTTTTAAAAATTTTTTTTTTTTTTTTTTTTTAGGAAGGGGGGGGGGGTGGGTTAAGAAAAATAATTTTTTTAAATGTATGAGGTTTTTAAAAACTTAAAAATGGGGCTGATGAGGGGGGGGGTGTGGAGAAGAATTTGTTTTTTAACAGTGAAAGTCTGTAAAAATAACGTGTCATTAATGGACATGCTATTTTTAAAAGACTGATGTAAATAAATTACACAACATAATATACTTTTTTAAAAAACAAAGTTTTTACTAAAACACCGAGTTACTGTAAACATAACCTATCTATAACAATGGAATCCCTCAAAAATATATCCTTAATGTAGAAATATAATGTACACCTAAACAATGAATTCTATCATGTAACCTCCTTTAGTCAAAAAAAAATTCTCACTGTCTCTTGTTTTTTAAGGTAAGATTAAGTCTATAATTTCCACAAACTGTTTTTTAAAAGCAAAAAATGATTTTTTTTAAAACAGATTAAAAAAAAAAACTTTGTGCTTCCTAGGGTTCGAAGAGCTTTTTGTTAATCATGACCACCAGACACGTTCGGGTCATAGTAAAAAAAGATAATTTTAAAAAATTTAACTAACTTATTAATGGCGTTTCAAAAATCATCGAAAAATATATAAATGAAATGATTTTTTTTTAATGTGCTGTTTTGTTTTTTGTTGTTTTTTTCTTTCACCAATTAAATGTACTTCTGAAAACCACTTCATATAAATATAATTATATTCACACAAACATGTATATTACTTGTGATCATTGGTCAGAATGTAAATATATATACAGTCTATTTAACAGGAAACAGATGAATAATGTAAGTTATCAAAGTATTATGATAAAGTAACTGCACACATGAGAGATGTTATCCCAATAAATATCATCATAAATAATAGCACATATCATTAAAACACTCCACTCATCATCAACTTCACATATGATGATTATATAACTTACATCAGCCAAAAGATCTACCGTATCTATAGGAGTTGAGTTGATATATAGATATCTATATATCAACTCAACTCCTATCATCACTTTTCTCTTCATTTAACACAAAATAAATAATTACTTTAATACAATATAACTTAAACTTACAACATATCAGCTGTATAATTATATAGGTCTTTCTCATCTTTAGTGTATTTCACTTCAAAAATTCACAATTTTCACCGAATCCACATAATGACACTGACTAAACCACAAATTGTACTAATTAATGAATCCACACATGTGACTTTACTTGCCACACATTTCACTGGACAATCCGCTGATCACTAATATCTATCTGCTTATTCCAGGTATGTTACATATTTCATGTATTTAACACTGGATAAAACTTATTTGAACATTTCCCCATTCTCAGTTGAGCTCTTTATATGTTTCAACTCACATACTTTCAGAACACAACTTTCCACTCTGAAAATGACTGTTAGGTCTTCATCCCACATCCTGGGGACCGGCAAACCTGGGCAACCCAATCTGCACCGGCAAATTCCCGCACCCGGGATCCTAGCCGGGGACATACCTGTACCAGCTCAAACCCCATGCCATGTCACTGAAAATTCACACCTCACTGATCTAAAAATTCCTACACAGGAATTAAAATCATTTGATTGGGCCATTTGTAGTAATAGGAATATGTAATATAGTTCTCACTTTAAAAAAATCCAAGTTCCCATCTCCTTTTCAAATTTTTTCCTATAAAAATTTAAATTTTACCACTTAACTTATGAGAAATAGTTTCCTCAAAAAGAATTTTTTTAACCAAATTAAAAAATTTTTTCTCCAAAAAAATTATAAAGCCCAGAAAAATTTTTTTTTTATTTTCTTTTTTTATTACAATCAATTAACATGTCATCAAAAAACAATAAAAAATTTTAAAATTTTAAAAAAAAAAAATCACAAAAAAAAGTTTATTTATAAACAAATTTTTTCTGCACTATCTTTTTTTAAAAATTTTGTGATATTTTTTTTATTTTTTCCCTTGCATATGAATTTTTTCATATGGGATCAGGGGTTTTTTACAGCTATTTTGGATGAAAAATAAAAAAAACACCCGTATCAAAAACCCACACAAGCATTTAAAATTTTAAAATGTACTTTTTTCAAAAAAAAAAATAAAGAAACAAATTCAGAAAGCATCTTTAAAAAAAAATAAATAGCAGGTAAAAATTTAGAAGTTAACAATCAATACAAAATTTAAACATATTAAAAAAAACTTGGGGCAAATTTTGTAATAATCATATTAATTCTATTTTAAGACCTCTGGAAAAACACACTGACATAAATTCTATTTATAGACTTACTGCACAAACATTTTAATCCCAAGTAGTGTGCAATTGAAAGTCAATGATCCAAAAAACTTTCCTTTTGGTCTAAATAAAATACCCTTTCGAGCATATTTACAAAGCTGTTCAGGATACTATACATTCTTTCTTTGAATTACTACTAGGTGGTGACCCTTTTCTATTCCAGGTTTTATTTGATTTTGTACCACTTTGTTCAAAAGATGAGCTTTCACAAGGGTAATTGGCTGTTTCTTGGTTTTGGGGGTCTGCAAATGCCCTACTTAGATCATCTCATCATCATCTGAGTTTAAAAAGGCGATGATTTTGCGTAAAAAATTATATCAGGGATCTAAATTATAATTTAAAAAAAAAAAAAAAAAGTTTTTTCTTGCTCACTTTTTATCCTACACTTTTAACCATTTTTTACATTTTTTTTTTTTGTGTTTTTACTAAAAAAATGTATTGCTTAACAAGCAAATTTTAAAAAAAGAGCTGACAAAAAAAATTTTTGAAAAAAAAAAAATCAATATAGAAAATTTCTGTATCAATACAAAGCAGCACCAAAAGTTCAAACATTTTAATTCCAAAAAAGCACATGAAAATGTACCAATGAAAATGAAACGAAAAAAAAGGCATTAATTTTAAAAAGTTTTCATTAAATAATAGGGGGGGGGGGGGAAAAACGGGGGAAAATAGGCCTTAAAATTTTCATGCAAAAATCCTCAATTAGCTTTTTTGGGGTTTTTAAAAAAGAAAAATTTTTTAATTTTAACAAATTAAAAAAAAAAATGGGAAAAAGGCCAAAATGAAAGTTAATTTACAAACTTTTAGAAACTAAAAAAAGAAATTGGGTTTCACTTAAAATTAACTTTTGAAAAATTTGAATTTTTTTTTAAAAAAAAGATTAATTTTAACAATTTTAAAGAAAAATTACCCTTTTTCCCCCCCAGCTTTTTTTACAAAGAAACATAAAAGGTTTAGTAAGGAAAATTATTAGACAAAAAACCTAAGGGATTTAAAAAAAATATGTTAATTTTTTAAAAAAGCCCTTTTAACATTTCAATTTAAAACATTTCACTAAATACAGAAAAACTCTTTTTTTTAAAAAAAAAAATTAAATAAAAATTACATAATTAATAAAACTCTTGAAGCTTTATACATTCTAGACCCAATAACCAGTTTCGTTTGAGTCATGGACTTAGAGTGTTAGACTGTGAAGCAGTCAACCTGGGTTCGACTCCCGGATGGCGCAGGTCACTTTCATTGTTATTGATTATGAATCCTTTCTACAGTCATTCACACTGTACCTCTTCTCTGACATGTACATAAGAAAAAGGAGTTTCTTGCAAAAGTGATGGCATCTAATACTGGTAAAGCTTGACGTCCTGGTCAGCAAAACTGTGGTGAATTTAAAGTGGCTTGAACTTGCACTTTATACTGTTAAATTTACCTAATTTTAACTGCAAGTTTGTTTGTACCCCAGTATTAGCAGGAAAAACCTACATTTGCCTAGTTCGGACTTCCAGAGTATCTCTATTAAATGAAATGGTACATTTTTACCATTTTTAGAAGATAAGGTAAAAAAAACTCTTAACTTTCTTAATCTGCTGAATTTACCACAAAAAAAGTACCTACATGTATAACCTTAAAATTTATAAACAGCAGTGCTTTATTGACCCTTAAACATTTTTTTTTATTAAAACACAATGTTGAAATAATTAAACATGAAAGTTAAGAAATGTTTTAAGAAATAACCAGCTCACTGAATGGGAATTCTAGAATCTATAAAAATAGCTCAGGCAGTTCAAATAGCCATACATATTTACTATCAAAAGCAGATCTATATATAGTAACGCCAATCTTATTCTTAAACATCCTCAATAATATATGAAAAGGAAGTTGGAAACATAATAGCCACTTCAAATTCTGCACATTTAAGTATCTGAACATCAGTCACAAGGTTAAGTTAAAATGTTGAGAATTTCTAGGTTTCAATTAAAAAAAAAAGACAAAAAATCCTCAAAATTTCACATCTTTTAAGGTAAACCCTACAGTTTGATCCATGATTTATGTAATGCCTTATACATTTATGTATTCTTAATGCATTGTTGTAGAATTCTGCTCAGTTTGAGTTCAAATGTGCAGAAATATAATTAATTACAAAGTATTTGAATGATAAACTGCTGCAATCTAAGACAAGAGCAACCACTGTGGGAAGGCAATGCTCAACTTCTTTTACCTTTTCTAAAAGCATTTAAAAAAAAAACTATAAGTAGAAAATCAATCTTTAAAAAGAAAATTAAAGAAAAAATTTAAGTTTTTCCTTTTTAATTCTCATTGTTCTGTCTAGTCACACTTGTTGTTTTGTCTAAGTATGAAATTGAATCTTTCCCATAAATTAATGACAAAGATAAGAAAATATAAGCAAAATTCAATCATCTGACCTTGACAGTCAAGGTTATTTAAAGGTTAAGGCCATATCTAAATTATTCAACATGTCCGTTTGGACATGTGGACTGTGTTGTTTTGTCAAATCCCTACATAAATAAAATTTTGACAACTTCATTTCAACCTTTTAGAAGGTCTTGTCCAAAAGGTTGTTTTGTCCAAGTATGAAGATAATCCATTGACAAAGGTTACAGACAATTATCCGCGAAAATTCAGTAATTTGACCAAGACGGTAGAGATCAAGGTCAATTTTACTTTGATATTCATGAAGGTCCTGACCTAAAAGATGTTGTGCCTTATGGACAAAACAAGAGGATTTCATTAATTTTATCTTGACGGTCACGGTTAATTTATGGTCAAGGTCACATCTAAATTTTTCAAAATGTTTGTACGGTAGCAAGTCAAGTATAAATCAAATCCGCATATAAATGACAAACTTATAACAATTTAACCAAAATTCAATAATATGACCTTGACTGTAAGGGTCATTTAAAGCTCTAAGTCATGGTGAGTTTAATCTTTTAGGAGGTCCTGTCCAAAGTTACAGTCAATTATAGCCTAAATATTTTTAAAAATTCAATAATTTAACATTTAAGGTCAAGGTTATAAATGAGCCAATGTCAATGTGAGCTTGATTTACATAAAGTCTTATCCTAAAGAATGTTGTATCTTAATATAAAGTCAATTCATTCATTAATAACAAAGTTATAGCCACTTATAGCAAAGATTAGCAAAAATCAAGCAAAATTTAGACATTTGACCTTGAAGGTCAATGTCATTTATGAATAATGGCCAAGTTTAGTCTGGTCTACTTGAAGGTCTTGTCCCAAGAATTGTGGCCAAGTATGAAGACAATACACCTAAAAATTAAATTATGACTAATGTTAATAAAGTTTGTGGACGGCAACAGCAACACCAACATGACTGTAACAATACATCAAAGACCTATCAGTGTAAATAGGGAATAATGTGAAGCATATTAAAATATTAAATTGAGGGATAAAACTAATATATAGAGGATATTGAATGAGTGTAGGTTTAATACTAAATTTATTGAATGAGTAGAATAAAATCATACATTGACAGCATCTGGCAAGCATGGTATTGTTTTATTCAGTAAAATCAATTATTGAATCTACACGAATATAATATTCTATTTATCACATATCCAAAGTAAAACAGCAAACAGTTTAAAAAAACAAGAGGACCAAGATGGTCCTAGATCGCTCACCCGACCAATCAAACTCATCCAAGCAATTTCTTAGACAAGCATCCTGACCAAGTTTGATAACAATTGAGACAACAATGTGACCTCTAAGAGTGTTAAAAAGGTTTTTCGATATTTGGGCAGTGTGACCTAGTTTTTGACCCGAAGTGACCCATATTCAAATATGACCTAGAAATCACAAAACAAACTTACAGACCAATTTCCAGGATATTTGGATAACAACAGTAGCCACTAGAGAGTTAACAAGATTTTTCTATTTTTAGCTCCTGTGACCTAGTTTTTCATCCGAGATGACCCATTTTTGGTCTCATGTGAGCAATTACCTAGACAAGCATCCTGACAAAGTTTGATGATGATTGAGGCAAAATGTGACTAGTATACTAGAGTGTTAACGAACAAATGTGGACGGACAACCTTTGAAATAGCCTCCTTTTATGACAATAAACAAGTACACTAAGTTCTAAGTAAATATAGAAAATGGAAAACGTTAACTCGCGCCAACACCGAAGAGAGTGTCAGGACAATAGCCCCCACATTTTTTCTTCACAAAATTGAATTAAAATAAAAACCTCTCAATAAATACCTTGTTTCCAAATTAAAAATATTTGCTAGTAATAAACTAAGCTGGATCTATTTAATGTATCTATGTGAGAGAATAAATAATATCAATACACTTCAAATGTAAGAGAAAAAGTAATTTATATAGGGAGGAGTGTTTTAGTTGTGCTTTATGCAGGATTTTTTAGACTGTTACCTTAAAACAGAGTGTTACCATAACACTATACAGGCGTTCCATAACTTTCTACCATACCTTCTTGAGTTTCCCGGGACAAAGGATCGGTACCAAGTGTAACTTCCTGCCTCAGTTTACCAGACTTTCCCTCCTCATGATGATACACAGTTTTACATGCATTATTTTTGCTGAAAAACAAGTTCTGAGGATCAGTAAACTTTGCCCTTGTGAAAGCACCATTAGACGAGTTATCCGAAACACGAGCTTTTGTTAATAGCTGTACAGGAGAATTTCTCTGGAATTGTTCTGTTTGTTTTTGACTGGTGGGTTGCCATGCCAGTTTTACATATGTCTGTTCCGTATCTTCTCCTTGTCTTAATACTGACTCACTGGTACCTGATAATTTGCTGTGAACTACAGTTTTAGGGTCTGTATTGTCACAATTATCATCACTGTCATCGTCGTTTACCTTCGGACTGAATGGTGAAACTGCAGCCACAGGTCTAGGTGAACCAGTCTGTTTCATGGGAGTACTCTCCCCTGTTGGTATTTCCTTTCTTTTGAGAGAACTTGATTTTTCTGAAGAAGAACTGTTAAAATTTACACTTCCTTCAAATTGTGAATTCTTGTCTTCCATTCCATGTTCACAACTTTCATCAAATTTTGAGCTATTCTCAAATTTTTTCACCGAATTAAATACACTATCAATGTTTTTCTCATCAGGAAAAACTTCCTGTGCCTCTTCTATTTCTTCTTTCATTTTTAGCCCCTGAAATCATACAAATATCCCCCATTAATATCAGAACAATACATCAATAACACAAGTCTAAGAAGAAGTCTTCCTAGACCCTATACTTTTGGCTGCTTAATTAGAGACTTTTCTATTGAAACCACACAGAAAACAATGGATAATTCAAATATCAAAACAAATTTGTGTCACAATAAAGCATTTTATGTGTCCATATAGATTTTGTTGTTACCAACCATAAATAAATCAAAAAGGATCCTGTGATATGTACGCTAAAACCACACTTTGTTCACAATGAAAATATTAATTTTCTCATAAACAAATCAGGCTACTGTAATATATAAAACAAACTAGAAATGTGTCCATAGGACACGGGTGCCCCCACCGCGCCACTGTTCTGTCAATCTTTTTACTAAGTCAAGGGAAATAACTCTACAAATACTGGATAAATCCACAAGCGAAACCCCAGGTGCAAATCTAAATATGCTGAGCAATCTGCCCGTAAGGTTTAATGAATATGTCAAATCCTTTTTGAGTAACTTGCGACACAAGTTGAAAATTGCAAAAATTTTCTAAGTGAAGGGCAATAGCTCTAAAAATACTAAATAAATCCAGACGAAAAATACCTGGTGCACAACTGCACATGCTGATCAACATTTCCTATAAAGTTTCATGACTCTAGGTCAAATACTTTTTTGAGTTACGTGCGACACATGTTTGAAAATTGCAAAATTTTACTAAGTAAAGGGCAATAACTCTAAAAATACAAAAACATCGAGACGAAAATACCCAGGTGCACAACTACACATGCTGATCAACATTCCTGTAAAGTTTCATGACTCTAAGTCAAATACTTTTTTGAGTTACGTGCCACACAAGTTGAAAATTGCAAAAAATTTACTAAGTCAAGGGCAATAACTCTGAAAATACTAATAATATCCACACAAAAATATCCAGGTGCACAACTACACATGCTGATCAACATTCCTGTAAAGTTTCATGACTCTAGGTCAAATACTTTTTGAGTTACATGCGACACAAGTTGAAAATTGCAAAATTTTACTAAGTCAAGGGTAATAACTCTGAAAATACTAAAAATATCCACACAAAAATACCCAGGTGCACAACTACATATGCTGATCAACATTCCGGTTAAGTTTCATGACTCTAGGTCAAATACTTTTTGAGTAACATGCGACACAAGTTGAAAATTGCAAAATTTTACTAAGTCAAGGGCAATAACTCTGAAAATACTAAAAATATCCAGAAGAAAATACCCAGGTGCACAACTTCACATGCTGATCAACATTCCTGTAAAGTTTCATGACTCTAGGTCAAATACTTTTTGAGTTACGTGCGACACAAAAGTGAACGGACGGACGGACGGACGGACGGACAGACAGACGGACAGACAGACGGACGGACGGACGGACAAGGGTAAATCTAAATGCCCGCCACTAACGTGGGGGCACAAAAATGTTATTTTCAAAATTGACAGCTTTTAAAATAGTATAATAAAGAAAAAGTATCACAATAAAATGATAATAATGATGCATTACTAAATTAGACACATGTATCAAGATATTAATAAGTAAGCTTAATACCCCGGGTGTTGACTTTTTTTGTGTTGCAGGATATTTCTCTGAGATGGTTGAATGTAATTTGTTCACAGTAGATGGTGCTGCATCAACATTACACGAGCTACTTGCACCAGAGGAGCCTGGTTGGTCTTGCATTTCTCCATGGGTCTCAGACCCAGTCTCTATCTCTACTTTCTTCATCTTCTGCTTCTCCTCTGAGTTGCTGAAACAGTGAACAGAATTTATTTGTAACTCAAAGTAATAAACTGAAAATGTTTATCAACAACTAAGTTGTATCATATGTTATTACAAATATACCAAATTCCTTAACTAATCCAAAGACAGCTCAAATGACTGAAATAAGTGAAATAGTTATAACTAGAAAGTTGTCCATAGGACACAGGTGCCCCAAATTTCCAGTTTTTTCAATCTTATGACTCTAGGTCAAATATTTATTGCAAGTTCAAAAATAAAAAAGTTGAAAATTGCAAATTTTTACTAAGTCAACGGCAATAACTCTAACAAAACAGAATAAATCAACAAGAGCAACCCCAGGTGCACAACTTCACATGCTAAGCAACATTCCTGAAAAGTTTCATGACTCTAGGTCAAATACTTTTTGAGCTACGAATGACACAAGTTGAAAATTGCAAATTTATAGTAAGTCAAGGTTCACAACTCTACAAATACTGAATAAATCCACACAAAAATACCCAGGCACACAACTACACATGCTGATAAACATTCCTGTAAAGTTTCATGACTTAAGGTCAATTACTTTTTGCGCTACATGCGACACAAGTTGAAAATTGCAAATTTTTACTAATTCAAAGACAATTACTCTACAAATACAAAAAACATCTGCACAAAAACCCAGATGCACAACTATATATGCTGAGCAACCTTCCTGTAAAGTTTCATGACTCTACGTCAAATACTTTATAAGCTATGTGTGACACAAAATGAGGACGGATGGATGGACGGACTAGGGTAAATCTAAATGCCCCCCTATAGGGAGGTACAATAAACTGGATCCCAATACAAATTACCAACACATCAACTTTCATGGTAGTGTGATATTCTTACCATAAGTTAATTAAATGGATACTTATTTTCATAAATGATTATTCTATCATACTGACCTTGACCCACAGGTCACCTAATAAGTAACTGTGACACACATACAAGACATCTGACAGCAATCACAAGTTAACTAGTTATTAACTTATCATAAGCTTCTAGTGTCTAAATACAGAACTCAGTTCTTGTATAAAAGTAAACATATTATATATAAATCCAGCTGGTCAAGCCTCTTAATCAAAACAATAAAAGTACCTGTTGTGTTGATTATCTGTGTTCATGGTCTTGGTGTCAGTGTATGGTAACTGTGAAACCTTAGAGAAACTCTCCCCATCTTCTCCTTCACTATTCTCTTGTTCTATGCCCTGTTCTTGTACCACATTATGATCTCCTATCTGAACTGTTCCAGGTTGATAAATGTACGTCTTGTGCTGAAATGAAAATCACCTCATTTATACTTAAATGAACAATTTTTCTGTTTGATCCATATCCAAACTTTACCTTGAAAAAAAAAATTGAAACAAACACTCTCGGCAAGTTACATCAAGGCAAATGCTTTGAGCAAGTTTCATACTGCACTTACTTAAAATATGTGTTAACATGGGTTTCTGGTGACATGACCTAGTGATTTTTATATTTGACCTATAAATCACCAAACTAAAGGGCTGTACTACAATAAATAATTATGTTGATAGTTTTTAGTATCAGAGATATCACCAAACGACAAAAGAATTATATATGGATGTTGTTGGCAATTTTAGATACCTAATCCAATATTGCAAACATTTATAAAGCAGATAATAAAATGTTCTTGAACAAAATATCATTATTATTCATCATATTAATATTCATACGAAATCACTTAGAACTCTCATCAGCAATTTTTTCAAGCACTATTCTATAAAAACATCCAAATGATACATTTCTGTGGGTTTTTTTATGGTTTTTATAAAATATTTGAATTATTATTTGAATTACTTTTGAAATTATGCCCATTGTAGAACCATTCACTTTAACACTTGACTTTAACTGACTCAATGAATTCCGTTTCAACCAAAGACGTTCCATGTACATATTTGTCAAAATGCGAACAGTAAACTACAGACATTTCACTGAAACTAATTGTTCATCTTCAAGCAAAGTGTGATCAAGTGAGATAAATAACTTTGACTGAAACTAATTGTTCATCATAGAGTTAGAGCAGAGTGTGATCAAGTGAGATAAATAACTTTGACTGAAACTAATTGTTCATCATAGAGTTAGAGCAGAGTGTGATCAAGTGAGATAAATAACTTTGACTGAAACTAATTGTTCATCATAGAGTTAGAGCAGAGTGTGATCAAGTGAGATAAATAACTTTGACTGAAACTAATTGTTCATCATAGAGTTAGAGCAGAGTGTGATCAAGTGAGATAAATAACTTTGACTGAAACTAATTGTTCATCATAGAGTTAGAGCAGAGTGTGATCAAGTCAGATAAATAACTAATGTATGCAGCCGAGAGTATAAATATGCCACAATTTGATTTCTAGAAATGCATGGCTCAAATAAACTTAAACTTACGATATGTACAACTTGTTTTCCTTTTCCCTTACTCTTCTTCTTGTTTTTTGGAGATTCATCATCAGAACCAGAATCAGACTGGGTCTCTTTAACTGTACTTTTTGCTGTCTGATAAACATGTTCCTGTCTGGAAGACATGGACTGGTTCCTACTTGATTCAAGACTGGAACCAGCATCTTGCTCAAGAAGACTTTGGTTTGGTATGTTTCCTCCACCTAAAAACATTAAGATCAGTTAAACTATCAATTAAAATCCCTTTTATCAAATCTGGAATTCAACCAATTACAGTAACATCAATTAAACTCTTATCAATACAGCATTTTACTGTAAAACCCCATTTGAATTCTTTCTTTTTTTCCCTTTTAAATTTTTTAAAACAAAAGTCTTATCAAACTTTTTTCTAAAAATTTACTTTCATTTTCTTGGGTTTGTAGCTTCTAGAAATTTTTGAAAGGGAGTTTTTCTAAAAAAGGGACATTTTTTTAAATGACCCTAGGGGGGGGCAAACTTGTGTATAGGAAACCCCAAAATTTTGGGGCACATGCCAAAACTTAAAAAACAAAAAAAATAAAAATTTTTTGGGAAATCTTTAATTCAAAAGAAGATTAAATTTTAAAATATGGGGGCTTGAATTTTTTAAAACCCTTTCAAATTTTAAAATGTGGGTGGGTGAAAAGGAACTTGTAATATGACAATTGAAGATTGAAGTTAATCCATCAAGAAATAACAAAGTAATAGTACTACAAACGTTAACCAGAAATCTCAATGTTGCCAGGGTGAGAAAGAGAGCTACCCTTATACTTGTAAAGTCTGGCTAAAAATAATACAGGAATATAGTATAAACTAGAACTGTGTCCAAAGGACACGGATGCCCCCACTGACAACATATATATGGTATATAGTGAAAAAAATCAACAAAGGGCCATAATTCTGTTAAATTTGGTCGCAGCAAAAATTCCTTCCTTTACTTCCATCTACACATTAAGCAAAATCTGCCATCGGGTTTAAGAGGAGTTGCATTCACAAAATTTCTATATGGTATACAATGAAAAAATCAACAAAGGGCCATAATTCTCTTAAATTTGGTCGCAGCAAAAATTCCTTCCTCTAGTACCATCTAAACATTAAAGTTGTTCATCCCTGGAAGTTTAAGCAAAATCTGCCATCCGGTTTAATTAAGAGCAGTTGCGTTCACAAAATTTCTACATAGTATATAGTGAAAAAATCAACAAAGGGCCATAATTCTGTTAAATTTGGTTGCAGCGAAAAGTCCTTCCTTTACTACCATCTACACATTAAGGTTGTTCATCCCTGAAAGTTTAAGCAAAATCTGCCAACCTGTTTAAAAGGAGTTGCGTTCACAAGATTTCGGGACATACGGACGGATGTTCCAACATTTTGGCTTTAGGGGCTATTTTCTTTGTTATTGTCTTTGTTTTCTTAAGGGCTACTAGCCCCTTAACCCTTTGATCACAAAATGAACCTTTAGTTCTCTTTTGTTCTCTTTACTGTTATATAGTCCCTAAACCCAAAATGTTTGCTCGGACGGACAGACGTACGGACTGACAAGTGCAACGCTATATGCACCCCACTTTGTGGGGGCATAAAAAATTTAATTTACATTTGAGTGGAACTTTTTTAGAAAAGAATTACCTGGAAAATTACTACTGTTTCCGTCCATATAATTACTACGCAGACTCGGTCTTGTTGGATTCTGACTGGACATATCATGCCCTGACACACCAGTCTGTAATGGTTGTGAATAAATACTCGAGTTGGCAGGAATAGAAGTTCTATCACTGTGCAATGACAGATCATGAAAATTTGGAAGTAAAATGCCAGGGTTAGACTGTGTCTGTGAATTATATGGGACTTCTTGTGATCTGCTGCCTGGGTTTGATGCTGCTCTGTTTTGAGAAGCAACTTCTGATTGATTAACCTGCAGTTGTTGTTTACGAAATTCTTCCAAGTATTGTATCACAAACATCTGTTTTTTATCTTCTGGTTCATTCTTAATTTTATCAATCAACACAGAAGGCACTGAGACAGGAAAATCACCAGTTTCTGTACGAAGTACAAATTCTGCTGATGGTCCCATATCTGCACTGGTCTGAGAAGTGCTTCGCTTCACATGATGATAATTTTGGTTATATGATGCAGAGCTGGGACCAGGCGGGAAATGCCCATAACCTTGACCTTGGGAGGCATTCATCACAGGTGGGCTATAGATTGGCGTGCCTGGGCCACCATAGACTTGTTCTATTATTCGAACTTGTTGGGGAGAATAATTATTTGAGTTCCAGTTATATTGTTTTTGTTGAGCAAGCAGGTCCTGGAAGTATGCCGCTACAGCTGGAGATTGTGGATGAATTGGTTTTAGGCTGTTTGAACTTGAAGAGTGCGGTATAGATGAAGCATGACTGGATATTTCACTTTCAGAACTGGAGTGGGGTAAAAAGTCGGGCAGGATACCAGCATGAATTAATCTCCTAGTTTCCTTGTCGAGCCAATCTAATAATTGTTGTGTCATAGCTTTTTGAGTCTCTTCTACTCTTCGTTGCTTCTCTTTCAATACTGCTTGTTCCCTCTTATGTTCTTCCAACCATTTTTTCTGTTTTATTTTATGCTCTTCATTTGCTTTAATCCGGACATATATCTTATCACCAATCAATCTTGCCACACCATTTTTATAAAATCTATCATTGTTGTAGTAGTTAATACCTTTTAATGTATTTAGCCCCATTGGGACCCTGAAAGATGTATTACGTTTTTCTGTATATACTGGCACTACACACCATTGCTTAAGTGGATTTGTAATCGCCTCCATTAGGCAACTTTCACTAGAAAACTCGCACCATTTATCGTCTATAAAGTTTTTAGTCATGAATATAAAAACATAAGTGCTTCTTTGAACCACCTTTTCTAGATGACCTATCATTGATGCAGATATTGCCTGCATTTCAGAATCATCATACAACAATGTTTTTATCGGACCATTGCTCAAAGGTATCTCCTCTCTCAAGTGTTTTTGAAACTTTTGCGCCTCCTTGCGATCTTCCTCGCAATACAGAATCAGTACATCAATATATTCCAGTCGAATATCAGGTGGCATGGAATTTTCATATTGTTTTAACTCTTCCTCCCAATCAGCAGACGGCATACTACTACAGCTTAAACTATCCATAGAACTCATTGAACTATAACTGCTGTCCCGTCCTTTTGAAAGGTTTAAACTATCCACCCTTTTATATATTTCTGATTCAATTTGATCCAATTCATTTCTTGATCGACTACCTGAAGAAGACTTTGCTGGCAATTTTTCTGTAATCAAAGACAGAAAAACAATATATAAATGAAATTAAGTTTATCACATAAACCACAGCGCAGGAGTGTAATAAAGCCATTTAATAAAAACTATATTACACTAGTGTAATAACACTTTGATGTGACGTCATTTGCGCTACATAGAAACATGGGGTAAAAGCGCGCTAATGTAAGCGTTACATTATGGGTGCGTCATTGAAAAATTACTCATTTTAACAATTTACTGTTCTTATTTTACATATGTGATGAATAGAATATTATATTTGTGTAGATTCAATACTAAATTTATTGAACTTGTTGAATTAAACAATATAATGCTCGCCAGAGGCTCACATAATATGTTTTTATTCAACTTGTTCAATAAATTTAGTATTAAACTACACTCATTCAATATCCTCTATATATAAACCTAGTGAATCTCATATATGACATCTGATAGATAATAATGATGAAATCACATATTTGTGAAATCCAGTAGCTCCAAGAACAATACAAAGGTGTAACAGTTAAACAGTTTATACTTTAAATGAGTATAATATCATTCAAACTTGGTTTATAAGTAGTTACCAGCAGCAAATTTCTTAGTAAAAATTCCTTCCATATACATTTCCAACTAATGAGTAGGACAAAAGCCCATCAATAAATACAAATCACATTCAGTTTAAATCTTAATGTCTGAGGGGATTATGTTGTGTTCATACTGTAAACTACATCCCCCTTACCCCAATCTTTCCCCTTTAGACGAAACTGTCCTATTAAAAAAATGTGATGTTGTAAGGTTTCAGCCCATGATAACAATAGATTGAAAATATCAGTTCATGTTATGTGTTTAAATATGCTTGTGTTATTAAACCCCCGTGTATCCTTGTGGTCTTTGTTACATTCTTATGAGTAGAACTTGCCAGAAAACGGAATAAGATTTTAAACATCTTTTGATGTGCTGGCTTAATTGCTCATTTCAGACATTTTTCTGTTTGCAAATTTGCAGAATCATGATGGTTGCCATTCTGGTTAAACACAACGCACACTGCATAGCAAATAGACACCAGTCTCTTCAGCTTTAGGTGCCAAAATATCAGAAAAGTAATTGGAGTGAAGGTTAAAAAGATAAAATTAGCAAAGCCCTTTACAACAGGGTAAATAAATTAAAGGACAACTCTTTAAATATAATGGTATTTCCTAAAAGCAACTATGATGCTTGTTTAACATTGTTCATAAAACAAAACTAACACCATAAACAAATAAATAGCTTGACTGCTATGCTTAACAGCGAGTGAACACAATATCCTGTAAAGTTGTGATGTGATCACTTCTCACCAAATTTTAGAATTTCTCGCTAGATATCCATGAGGAAAAAGTCAATTTCAAGTCTAAAGTAGTCTCTGGGCTATATGTCAAATATCTAAGATCCAGGCCATGTAGTTTGTCAGCTAAAGCAAAAAGAAACACATAAAATTACCAATATCGTGCTGGGCGGCTTCTTTTGCATCTGCTTTCAATTCCCTTGTTGATCTTCTACGTGCATCTATAAAAACATTTAGCAAAGATTGTAAAATATGCATATCAAATAAAAGTATATAAGAATATTATTTTTTAAATAACATGATTTTGTTTTAAAAAGATTTATTATTCATATAAGCTGTCCCATTTCATTACAGTACTTGTGGTTTGAACTTTATGAATAACCTATCATTATTGATTTAAACTGATAATATTTTTTAAGCACTGTAAGTTTTTAATACTGACAATATTTTTTACACTATTTTGGGAACATGACTAATGCCTTTTAGTTTGGGATAGAAATTACTTTGTTTTAAAAACAAGAGACAAAGCAACAAACCTTGGGGTCCGGCCATGGCATCTGCTGAAACATCATTTCTGCTACTGAGACTTATTATGTGATTTTGTTCTACATATCTGTCTAGTGGAGCCACTGGATCAGAATCCACTGATAGCTGAGTGTTTACTGGGTCTCTTAAAGCCATTTTTGTTTTTTCTTTTCTGTACCTAAAAACAAGATTTACAATTATCATACCACTAGTCAAAACAATACCACTAGTCAAAACATACTTTTTTGTTTCTTAACTGAAGCATAAAGCAGGGTTTACATTTTTATCAGAGGCAACAGATGCTCCAAAGAAAACAAATGATATTACCAAGGGTCAAGGGTGATACTTTAATATACAGGATGAAAATACAACCAATTTTAACAGCATTTTGGATCGCCAATCAGTTAATAATAATAACCCTGAAAGTCAATATACATGTACAAATTTCAACGATAACTATTAAAGTTTACTAAAATTTGAATTGATGATTGCTAATTTGGTTTAATTCATTTATGACATGATGATAAATCGGACCAAAAAACCAGGTCTATGACTAAATACCAAATATGAATTCATATTCGCCAATATGAAGAGATATCGAATATGAATATTATTTTCATAAAATTTTGCCGTAGAGTCAAAGTATACACTATAATTAAAATATACCATGGTGAATATTTGCTACTTGAAAAGTGAAAAAATAAAGTATTATTTGATAAGTGTTGTTTGTAAATAGCTTCAATGAAATGGAAAAGATAAACAAACAGCCTTGTCTGATTAAATTGATATCAAAAGACAGTAGCATGTTATTCTCTATAAGTAATTTTCACTAAGCAAATATAAACCATAACATAATAGTGTCAATTTTTCACTTTTATAAATAATAATGTTTATATTCATCATTCTTGTTCATATTTGGGTATCATTGACATTCTGTTCACAATAATTTACAACCAAATAATTTCAGGAATTCATTATCTTTCATTCAAAGACATATGATACAAGTAAAACTAAATGATACATAATACAGTCTCTGTTGACAAAAAAAATACCTAAACAGCTGATCCTTTAGAAAATAATGTTCATATTCATTACTCCCATTAATATTCGTGAATAAGAATTCATATTCGGTATTCAGACAAAACGATAAACGGGTACTCATCACAAACTTTGGAAGGAACAAAGGAACATGATAAAGGAAAAATAATTCATCTTACATTATACTTACCTGTTAGTCTAAAAGTAAAACTATCAGACACTCAACAGATTAAACTAAAAGTATGGAAAAATCTTCGTTCTATAAAAAGCAACATTCTTATATATTTAGAAAGTCTATGAATCATTTGTATCTAGTTACTGATAGGTAAATATAGGTTATTCCCAGAACCCAAGACCAAGTCCCATAAAATCACTACTTTCGCTTTTAAAATTAACTTTTTTCTACTCTCTACTTTAATAATTTTGACATATAAGTCTACCAAATACTTATTAAGCAATACATACTGCCAAATCAAATGAATTATGGTACAATCATTCAGCAATCATTTGATGAACTGTATGAACATAAACTTCGCAATTCTTCCTTTCATTATCCTTTCCTGTTAGTAAGTGGGAATTTCCACAGGACGTTACGTAGCACATTACTCGGTGCAACTCGTCAATTATCATAAATCGCAACTTTTCGGCTTTTTCCGATAAACAAAGGTTTATAATAATAGCCGAGGGGTTCCAGCTGGAATATAAATTCGGAGCGGCTGAAATGCACACCGTTTCTGCTCATAACAGCCCTCATAACAGCGCAGTGCGGTTTTGTAAAGTAGTCCGGTTGGCATAACTCCGCCTCATTTCGGTTTACTATTTAGTGTCTACGAAGAAACGACTTGCAATTTAGAGTTTTATCCTTCACTCTTTGGGTTCTGTTTTGGGACATTAGATATATCGATACTGCAAATTTGGAGGTTTTAAACAGTTATAAAGATATTAAGGTAAGTGAATCCGTTATTATTTATGCTATTTTTGTTGGTTATCTTTTATAATATTTTGAATAGCGTTTGAATCTTATCATTTTATCCGGCATGTCTTAATACCGCGGATATGACTAAATTAAATACCGGATATGACTTATATTTTACATAGTAGATTCTAATTATTTTTTTATTATTTTTTCTTGATACGATTTTTTATAATAATAAAATAAATTCACATGCAAAAGTTCGTTAAATTTGGTCCATAAATAAAAAAGTTTTAAGTTATATACGAATTACGTTCTATAAAAGTCATATCCGTGGCGGACAGGAGATACCGAATATGACTTGTATTTTATAAATTGATTTTTTTTTTTATGATTTTTTAATCTTACTGCTTTTATAAAAAAACCAAAAACATTTAACATGGCAGGAGTCTAGATCAGGTCATGGCAGATATGAATTTTTAGGCTACAATGTTTCCTGGACTTTCCTGTACTGGTCGGAGACCATCAACCGGACACTTTTGGAACATTTTTTCCGTACAGATTTCATAATTTTTAACCTAGAGACCAAAACATTTGACACAATTCAGCTAGGTTCTTCTCCTAACTAACAAACTAGTTTGTTTATTTCTGATTTTATTGACACTTATATCTAAGGCTCGACAAGGAGGGTATCAAAATTACCTAAATTGTCTACACTACAGTACCATGTGTCCGGACAGATATGTACATGACGTGATTCAATTCAGATAAAAGCTTGGGTGTTTTGATTTTTTATTTTTAACATGATATACAATATGTCAGCAACAAATGGTGAAGTTTTGGATATTCTATTATTCACTCTGCAAATGATTAAAGATGATATATGAGGTCAGTGCATTGCTTTCTTGACCCCAAATTTCAACGTCAACATTCTTGAAATAGACATTAAAATATCACCATTAAAAAGAGGTTGAAAATAAATTTATTTTACTTAAATTATAAAAAACATGCACTTATTGTTGATAAAAAGTGACTGACAACCACTGAACAAAGAAAATACTAAAATTAAGCATTTTCGGGGCCGTCCGGGTTTGGTGGTTGTCCGGTTTTGGTGGTCCCCAACCAGTAAGGATGGTCTTCATAGAAAAAAATTGTTAACTTTTTTCAATTGATTCCATTAATTGCAAAATAAATAAATCACTGGTAAAGTCCAGGCTGCAATGTAAATATTAAAACAAGTGGTAAAACAAAAGCTAATTTTACTAGAGTGGGTGGACCAACGCCGGCGTAAAAATACTATAGGTTTTGATATGGCAAATTTAAATCAACGTCAACAAACCTCAGTGTTATATGTCCATTTTCAAGACCGATGTTATTGTTTTTAGATAGCCATTGTGTAAAATTCGCTAATCACATCTAATGATGTGCATGATAAACAAAGAGTGGTTTGCTGAAATTTTACTATAGTTCGGCGTACACAATGCTACATGATGCAGGATTGTTTTTCGAATAAAATCTCTTTTTTAATCTTATGAAGAAAACATATTGAATAAATTGTATTTAGGTAACAAACAAATTAGGTCCGTACATTTACAAGTAGACTCTACCCAACTTTTAGTTTAAATTTACAGCCCCAGAACTCTAGTGTTAAAATATTTTAATAATTTATATGATACGGTTGTTCGTCTGCTATTTGCATTGTCACGTGACTTTACCAGCAGTGAACCACACCAGGATAAGCTACAGTCTCACTAACATCTCGGCAGAGCCCTAGGGTACGATCGGAAACAACCTGAGTACATCCGTTACTCTGTCGGAAACGTCCGGGATGATCCGGGAACACCCGGCATTCGACCCGGATGAAATAAAATATCACCGGGATGATCCGGGAAGGTATAGGCTTTGCTGTCTTCATCCTTAGCTCTGCCGGGAACAACCGGGGTTATACCGGGGAAGCACCATAGCTCTGCCGGCACAAACCGGGGATCATCTGGGGTATGATAAGTCCGTAGAGCCCCGGTATATGCCGGCAGAGCCCGGTCGATCCAGGCAAGCCCTGGAGGATAAAGGTAGAGCTACAGCTGATGCCGGTAGAGCCCCGGCAAAGCCCGGATCATTTCAAAGAATAACGACAATTTGCGATGATTGCACTTGTTTGTATAAAACCTTCCCATTTCCCTTCTATCCAGTATGGCATAAGATTTTTCAGAAAATCGTCATGAATTACTATTCTGGAACAATAGATAATTATATTTAATAAAAAATTATGTATCAATGTTATCATTTTCAGGTGTTTTCAATCCACCAGGGTTTCTACCGGGGCTCTGCCTGGATCGACCGGGGCTCTGCCTGGATCAACCAGGGCCTCTGCCTGGGTCAACCGAGGCTCTTCCAGCGTCATCCGGCAACACCGAGGAAGCTCCGGCATGAATCGTAGCTTCACCTGGGCTCTGCCTGGATGATCCAGAGCGCATCCTGGTGGTTAGTTGGGAACTACCGTATGCTGCGGGGTAAGTGTGACCGCAACAATAATTTCACCCCGGATCATCCCAGTAACTTACTGGGATGGTCCTGGGCTCTGCCGGGAGTAAGTGAGACCGCAGCTATAAAATTATAAAATGGTGAAAGATGTAAATAAAAGCACCAGTGGCCTAAATCGGAGATAACTCAACACATTTTCAGATATTCTAAATAAGATATTTTTTACGCTGAGCATTGGTATGCGCCGAGCATCACGGTCCAACCACTCTACAGTATGAGACAAAAATGCAAAAAATGTAACTAGACACAAGAATATTTTTTGCAATCTATTTTCAATAAAATGTGTTATACAACCTCATTTGTCAACAGTTACAGTACAGTACTGTAGCCTTGTCATATACTACCACTAAAATTTATAGTATTAAATTTCAAGGCTACACTACTGTACTGTAATTGTTGACACATAAGTTTGTATTTCAATTTAAGATTGGTAAAATATGTTTAATACCCTGTACAGTATGCTGCTTTTGAAATAATACAATACATAGGCTGTTTTTGAAAATACAATACCCAAAGAAGGTGTCATCACTATATAAATATTGCTACACATTTATTAATATAATCCTATAATTTATGAAGTTCCATAAATAAATCATATTATATTCCCAGTACTCATGAATACCATTACCATATATTGTACAAGGATATTTTTATCATTTATGATCCAGACTTTTTTTGCTGATGAAAATATTTTGTGTTGTTTTTGTTTGTGATTTTTAGGTCATCCAACATAGTTTACAGTGAAGATTCTCAACATAGTTCATTACAGTTTTAAAAGTTTTTGAATTTTAAATAGATAACCATCCACATGTTGGAGCCATATTCTTCAAGACCACAATGATAGGTAAGTTTTTTACCTGTTTTACTTTAAAAGAGCAGATAATTTACATTGATTGTATTACATATTATGTAAATAATCATCATGAACTGACCATTCTCAACCCTTTTTATCAAATAATGAAAAATGAGATTTCCTGAATTGCAGTTGAAACAAATTTAACTTGTTATCAATTTAACATTTTTAGAGATGATCATGAGATCTTAAAACTATTGTTTTAAAATTTAAAAACTCTGCAGGCCTACTGTAGTAAAAGGAACTAAATTTTAAGTTTAAATTAAGAAATAATGCTGCATTGTGATATATTCAAAATACTCTTTCATTTTTATATATGTATTGGAAAATAATGTTAATATTAAAGTATATACTGTATACATAATTTTCAGGACACATAGATATTTAATCTATTTGCTGGTGAATGTACTAAACTATTGTTGGAAATGAGGCAAAATGTGTGACTGACATCTATGTTCTATTGAGCAGTAAAAAAGAGGATCAATTTGTATTATCTGTACAGTATTGGTCAAGATAAAGAAAAAAATTCATTTGGGTAAGTATGTAATGATTTTATCATATCTATATTTATTCAGTATTCCATATTAAATTTCCTTTATTTGATGAAATAAAAAATGAGGTGTCATCATCACAATACATGTATATAATGTAGATTTAGAATATTTTGATCATGCTAAATGCTACATGATATATATACTTTAATATATTACACAAGAACTTATATGAACCTAATAGCTGTGCAATATCATACAACAATGTACTTGTAGTTTATATCTGTTCAGTCAAATCATCATATACAATTCATTGTTTCATTAAGACTTATTCCAGATTTTTTTTTTCAGGATGGCATGTGAGAAGTCAATGACTTGTCTATGTGTTTGGACAGTATGCCAAAGGTGAATTAGTGAAAAAGCTGAATACTGCAGTGGCAGATTCAATAGTATTTTTACTTGATTGTAAAACAAGTTTTGCAAGTTTATAAATCACTTTCTACTCAATAACTGGAGGCATAAGAGTAAACATGATTGATGTTACCTTGTTTGGCTCAAACCCACAACTGGATGAGAACTTTGCAAGACTAGGTTGCCAAGTACAAAGACATAAGTTAGCTGTCATTTGTGACTTTCCATGTGTTTGCAAGAATATGGGTTTTAATATCTGTAGATGTTTTCTAAATTCAAAATTTCACTGTTCTCATATTTAAAATGTTGAATTCCGCTTAAGCAGGTGCTAGGGGGTTGGGTGGTAACTTACACTTTCCATTACTGTCCATGAACAAACTCAATAAAACCGAGCCTGAAACATTGTCAATTTTGTTGTTCTTGGCATTCTTTGGGGATTCTGTTCGTCTATATTTAATAATTGTTTATAGAAATTATTTCAATTAAAGAATATACTATTTGTTAATTTATTCATATTATACAGTTTAAAAAAGACTGAATATGATTACACAGTCAATATCTGTAACTGAAAATATAGTCAGGAAAATAGTGCAAACTCTGAAAAGACCTTTAAGGTTATTGTGAATAGAGATATTCAATATGGTTTACTTCTATGAAATGCCATTATTATTTTTAATTATACAGTTTTTATGCCACCGCAGCATCAGTGATGCGGGTGGCATATAGCGATTCACCTGTGTGTGTGTTTGTGTGTTATATAGATTATATAGTGAACTTAAAAAATCTTCTTGTGAAAAACCAATAGTCCAATTTCAAAACCAAACTTGACAAGTTGTTCAAGAATTTCATTCCATGCAGAAAATCTGGTTGCCATGGCAACCAAAAGGAATTATAAGGATAAATTTAAAAATCTTCTTGTAAAGACCCACAAGGCCTAGAGCATAGATATTTTGCATAAGGCTTTGTCTGGTAGACCTCTACCAAGATTGTTTAAATTATAGCCCTGGGGTCAAAATTGGGCCCGCCCAGGGGTCATTGATTTTCACTATATGTACATATAGTAAAAACTTAAAAAAACCTTCTTGTCTGAAAATACAAGGCGTTTGGTATATGATATCATCTATATGTACTCTACCAAAGTTTTCAAATTTTGCCTCTAGTGTCAAAATAAGCCCCGCCTGGGGATCATAATTTTTTGTGTCGCCTTGAAAAAGGGGACATTAATAGGGGTTACTTTTGTCGGCGGTGTCGGTGGCGGTGTCCCCTTAAGCTTGTCCGGAGCATAAGTCAGTTATTATAAGTAATTATAAGTAATTGACTTCAAACTTAGTATGCATAGCTTCTTATAATGACCCGAAGTGCAATACACAAGAACTGGTACTCTGCATTTCTAAATTTTTTAGAGTTATTGCCTTAATTAATTTTCATACTTTATTTTTGTCCGGGCCATTTCTCCTAAAGTAAAGTCTATGGACTTGAAATTCATAGGATGATAGATCTCATTAAGAAGAAGTGCAGTGCACAAAAACTGGTACTCTGCACTTTCTTAACCTCTAGCAAGATTGTTCAAATTATAGCCCTGAGGTCAAAATTGGCCCTGCCCCTGGGAATCATTGATTTTCAGTCACTGTGTCATAAAGTAAAAAATTAAAATCTACTTGTCTGAAGGTACTTTTCTGATAATACAATTAGATAGGTAAGTGATCAAATGCATTATGGCAATCTGTATAGACACAAAAAAATTGTGTTCCTACATTAAATTAGTGTCGTGGCTTTGGCATTTTCCTTACAAATGCAATCTTGTTTTGGCATCATTTTTTGTTACCACGGCAACCAAAATATACACTTTTTTGTAATCATTGCAATAAGGAATGTATATGTTTTGCATCGTATTAATAATGTTATGCCACCATGTTACAGCTATGAGTTTTATTGAGGACTTACTTAAGTAATGATATTTTTTATTTAAGTGGCGGCGTGGCCCAGTGGTTAACGCGTCGGCCTAGGTAATCTAAGGATTGCTGACCGCGTGGGTTCAAATTCTGTCAGGGTCAAGTCGTTGTTTCCTTGAGCAAGAAACTTACATTCATTGCTTAGTACTGGTTGGTTCCAGGAACGGATTCTAGAGTGTTTCAAATAAGGCCTTTATAGCTTCCAACACAATCAAACTAAAATAAAATTTGTATAAACCAAGTAATAATATTCACCTTAATCACAGAAAACTTACTGACATTCTGAGAATTTAAGACTTAAGTTTATATTCTGTTATTTAAAACATTTTTAAGGGAAGAATGAAAAATCTTTTTTTTTTCTTTTTTCTGAAAGGTCTTAAATCTGGTTGTCTTTAAATACATTAATTTGGTGATGAATTAATCCATTGTTCAAATGCAATAATGTTGTATTTTGAAGTATTTTTTTAATATTTTTGTTGCCATGGCAACCGATTATTGTTTTATAGTTATTTTATAGTTTTTATATCATTTATTACATATTTTCATACATAGATGAATGATAACTTTATTTTTGTTTATTGTTTATTATTCAAAACTATGGAATAATTTCTAGTTTATATAATTATATACAATAAAAGTTTAAAATGTAATTTTGTTTTTTTATGATGATATCATATAAATTACAATGTTTCGTAAAATACCAAAGTATCTTTAAAAAATTATTGTTTCCAGCTATTCAACAAATGTTGTCTAACCCCAAACTGGTCATAACTCATTTCTGCCTAGAGTCAATTGAAGAGTGCAAACCTGTTTTTTGTAGACGTCTTTATACACTTGACATATCAAATACTAGAGTGCAACCCATTTATGCACATGCATATATATCCAAACTAAATCCTATATAAGAGTGGCAACCCGTTTTAGCACACACCTATATGACCCTAATGGACTCCGTTTAAGAGTGTAACCCGTTTTTGTACACACCTGTATACTCAAAAAAGAGTCTATATTAAGAGTGCAACCCGTTTTTGTTACACATCTATATACACTTGATATTATACAATTTAAGAGTGCAACCCGTTTTTGCACACAGATATATATCTCCTAAAACCAGTTAATAATAACATGTAACCCGTTTTTGTACACATCTATATACACTTGATATATGCACTAAAAGAGTGCAACCCGTTTTTTTGCACACACCTATATACCCGTAGAGATTCAATTAAGAGTGGGAACCCGTTTTTGGTACATACATACATATGTTAAATGGGTTGCAACCCGTTATTGTGCACACCTACATGGCCAAAATAGACTCTACGTAAGAGTGTAACCAGTTTTTGCACACAATAAATACATAGAATTGATTCAATTAAAGAGTGCAATCCGTTTTTGTACACAACTAATAGCCAAAAAAGATTGTACATCAGACATAGGACTGTAACCCGTTTTTTGCACATCACCCATATATCCTAAAGAGATTCAATTAGAGTGTAACCCGTTTTTGCACAAACATTACATACGTTAAATGGATTCAATTTCAGAGTGCAACCCGTTTTTGTACACATCTATCATGACCAAAAAAAGGGTCTACTTAAAGAGTGTAACCCGTTTTCGGCACACATAAACTCATTGCATTGATTGAATTTAAGAGTGCAACTTGCTTTTTGTACACAACTATATAGCCAAGTAAGAGGGTAACCCGTTTTTGCACAGACAATTATAACCGTAAAGAGATTCAATTCAAGTGTGCAACCCGTTTTTTGCACACTTTTAAAATACCATAATTAGATTAGATTTAAGAATGCAACCTTTTAGTACATACATAAACACGTTAACTTAGAAAAAATTAAAGAGTGTAACCCGTTTTGCATACACATTTACAAGCTTGAATGGCTTCATTTTAAGAGTCGAGCCCGTTTTTTGTACGTATCTATACGGCCACAATAATTCTTTATAAGACTCTGTTACCCGTTTTTGCACACACCTACATACCCTAAAAACAATTAATTAACAGTGTAACCTGTTTTGTACACATCTATATATACTTGAAGCAGGCAATTTAAGAGTGCAACCCGTTATTAACACAAGTATAAATACCTTATATGGATTAAATTTAAGAGTGTAACCCGTTTTTGTACAACCTTTATACAGAAGAGATTCAATTCAACAGTGCAACCCGCTTTTCTACACATCTATAACAGTATATAGATTAATTTTAAGAATGCAACCTGTTTTTTGTACATATATAAGCACGTTAATTAGAAATAAATTTAAGAGTGAACCCCGTTTTTGCCAATACATGTATACCTTGAATGGCATCATTTTAAGAGTTCAATCCTTTTTTGTACGCATCTATATAGCCTGATTAGATTCTCTTTATAAGAGTGTTACCCGTTTTTGCAAACGAACTATATACTCTAAAAACAAATAATTTAACAGTGTACCCGTTTTTGTACACATCTATATTCACTTGACATATGCACTTTAAGAATGCAACCCGTTTTTGCACACGTACAGACACCTTATATAGATGAAATTTAAGAGTGCAACCCGTTCTTGTATCCACCTATATAGCCAAACAAATGATTATGTATAAGAGAAAAGACTGTAACCCGTTTTTGCACACACCTATTTACCCGAAAGAGATTCAATTAAGAGTGCAACCCATTTTTGTACACACCTATATAGCCCAAAAATATTGCATATCATACATAGGACTGTAACCCGTTTTTGCACACACCTATTTACCCGAAAGAAAATCAATTAAGAGTGTAACCCGTTTTTGCACAAACATGCAAACGTTAAATGGATTCAATTTCAGGGTGCAACCCGTTTTTGTACACATCTACATGGCCAGAAAAGGGTCTACTTAAGAGTGTAACCCGTTTTCGCACACACACAAATTCATTGCATTGATTCAATTTAAGAGTGCAACATGTTTTTGTACACATATGTATACATTTGATACATACAATTTAAGAGTGTTACCCGTTTTTGTACATACATATATACCCTAATAAGAATCAATTTAAGAGGGCAACCCGTTTTTTGTACACATCTACATGTATATACATTTGATAATTACAATTTAAGAGTGTAACCTGTTTTTGTACACATCTGTATACACTTGTTAATTACAATTTAAGAATGTAACCCGTATTTGGACACATTAATATAGCCTAAAGAGATTCAATTTAACAGTGTAACCCATTTTTCCCCACATCAATATACCCTAGAGATTGAATTTAAGAATGTAAACCGTTTTTGCACACTACCTATATACCCTAATGAGATACAATTTAAGAATGTAACCCGTATTTGTACATATCTATACACATTTGACAAATACAATTTTAAGAGTGTAACCTATTTTCGCACAAAAGATTCCAATTTAAAATGGTAACCCGTATTATCTCTTTATTGATGTGGGCAAAAACGGGTTAATTTCTTAAATTGAATCTCTTAAGGCTATATTGATGTGTGCAAAAACGGGTTACATTCGTAAAATGTAATTATAAATGTATATGGATGTGTACAAAAACGCGTTGCTCTTATAAAATGATTCTTTTAAGGTATATTGATGTGTGCAAAAACTTGTTACACTCTTAAATTGTAATTATTAAATGTATATAGATGTGAACAAAGACGGGTTACATTCTTAATTTGTAATTATCAAATGTATATAGATGTGAACAAAAACGGGTTGCCTCTTAAATTTAATCTCTTTAGGGTTTATATGTATGTACAAAAAACGGGTTACACTCTAAAATTGAATCTCATTAGGGTATAAAGGTATGTGCAAAAACGGGTTACACCCTTAAATTGTATTTGTCAAATGTGTATTTGATGTGTACAAAAACGGGTTACATTCTTAAAGTGAATCTCTTAAGGGTATATAGGTATGTGCAAAAACGGGTTACATTCGTTAATTGAATCCCTTTACGATATATATATGTGTGTGTGTGTACAAAAAAGGGTTACACTGTTAAATTTGTAATTATCAAATGTATATAGATGTGTACAAAAACGGGTTTGCTCTCTAATTTGAATCCCTTCAGGGTATATATGTATGTACAAAAATGGGTTTCACTCTTAAATTCTATTTATGAAATGTACACAGATGTTACAAGTGTACAGGTTACAATCTTCAATTGAATCTCTTTAGGGTATATTGTTCTACGGGCTACACTCTTAAATTGAAAATCTTAAGGGTATATTGATGTGTACAAAAATGGGTTACATTCTTTTATTTTATCTCTATATAAGGTATTTATACGTGTGCAAAAATGGGTTGCACTCATAAATTGTATGTATCAAGTGTATATAGATGTGTACAAAAACGGGTTGCACTTTGAATTGAATCTCTCTACGGTATAAAGGTGTTTGCAAAAAAACGAGTGACACTCTTATATATACTAGTACAATCTTTTTTGGCTATATAGGTGTGAACAAAGACGGATTGCACTCTTAAATTGAATCAATTTAATGTATTTATATGTGCAAAAACGGGTAACACTCTTATGTAGAGTCTATGTTGGCCATGAAGGTGTGTACAAAAACGGGCTGCCCTCTTAAATGTAATCTCTTAAGGGTTTATATGTATGTACAAAAACGGGTAACACTCTGAAATTGAGTCTATGTAGGCCATGAAGGTGTGTACAAAAAACGGGTTGGCCTCTTAAATTTAATCTATTTAGGGTTTATATGTATGTACAAAAACGGGTAACACTCTAAAATTGAGTATATGTTGGCCATGAAGGTGTGTACAAAATCGGTTACACTCTAATAAACAATCTTTTTTGGCTATAAGGTGTGTACAAAAACGGGGTTGTACTCTTAAATTGAATCAATTTAATGTATTTATATGTGCAAAAACGGGTTACACTCTTATGTAGAGTCTACAGTGGCCATGAAGGTGTGTACAAAAACGGGTTGCGCTCTTAAATTTAATCTCTTAAGGGTTTATATGTATGTACAAAAACGGGTTACACTCTAAAATTGAGTCTATGTTGGCCATAAAGGTGTGTACAAAAACGGTTTGCCTCTTAAATTTAATCTCTTTAGGGTTTATATGTATGTACAAAAACGGGTAACACTCTAAAATTGAGTCTATGTTGGCCATGAAGGTGTGTACAAAAAACGGGTTGCAATATTAAATTGTATGTATCAAGTGTATATAGATGTGTACAAAAACAGCTTGCACTCTTTAATTGAATCTCTTTACGGTATAAAGGTGTGTACAAAAACAGGTTGCACTCTTAAATTGAATCAATGTAATGAATTTGTGTGTGTGCGAAAATGGGTTACCGTCTTACGTTGACCCTTATCTGGCCAGGTAGATGTGTACAAAAACGGGTTGCACTCTGAAATTGAATCCATTTAACGTTTGCATGTTTGTGAAAAAACGGGTTGCACTCTTAAATTGAATCGATTCAATGTATTTATGTGTGCAAAAACGGGTTACACTCTTACGTAGAGTCTATTTTGGCCATGAAGGTGTGTACAATAACGGGTTGCACTCTGAAATTGAATCCATTTGATGTGTGTGTGTGTGTGTGTGTGTGTGTGTGTGTGTGTATGTACAAAAACGGGTTACACTCTTAATAAAATATCTTTGGGGTATATAGGTGTGTGCAAAAACGGGTTACAGTCTTATGTTTTATATATAATCTATATAAGGTGTCTGTACGTGTGCAAAAACGGGTTGCATTCTTAAAGTGCATATGTCAAGTGAATATAGATGTGTACAAAAACGGGTTACACTGTTAAATTATTTGTTTTTAGAGTATATAGTTGTTTGCAAAAACGGGTAACACTCTTATAAAGAATCTAATCCGGCTATATAGATGCGTACAAAAAAGGGTTGCACTCTTAAAGTTGAAGCCATTCAAGGTATATATGTATGTGCAAAAACGGGTTACATTCTTAGATCTTAGATACAGGTGTGTACAAAAACGGGTTGCACTCTTAAATTGAATTGATTCAATGTATTTGTGTGCAAAAACGGGTTACACTCTTACGTAGACCCTTATTTGGCCATGTAGATGTGTACAAAAACGAGTTGCACCCTGACATTGAATCCATCGAACGTTTGCATGTTTGTGCAAAAATGGGTTACACTCTTAATTGAATCTCTTTCGGGTAAATAGGTGTGTGCAAAAAAGGGTTACAGTCCTATGTCTGATATGCAATCTTTTTGGGCTATAAAGGTGTGTACAAAAACGGGTTGCACTCTGAAATTGAATCGATTCAATGTATTTATGTGTGCAAAAACGGGTTACACTCTTACGTAGAGTCTACTTTGGCCATGTAGGTGTGTACAATAACGGGTTGCACTCTGAAATTGAACCCATTTAACGTATGTGTGTATGTACAAAAACGGGTTGCACTCTTAATAGAATATCTTTGGGGTATATAGGTGTGTGCAAAAACGGGTTACAGTCTTATCTCTTATACATAATCATTTCTTGGCTATAAAGGTGGGTACAAGAACGGGTTGCAATCTTAAATTTCATCTATATAAGGTGTCTGTACGTGTGCAAAAACGGGTTGCATTCTTAAAGTGCATATGTCAAGTGAATATAGATGTGTACATAAACGGGTTACACTGTTAAATTATTTGTTTTTAGAGTATATAGTTGTTTGCAAAAACGGGTAACACTCTTATAAAGAATCTAATCCGGCTATATAGATGCGTACAAAAACGGGTTGCACTCTTAAATTGAATTGATTCAATGTATTTATGTGTGCAAAAACGGGGTACACTCTTACGTAGACCCTTATCTGGCCATGTAGATGTGTACAAAAACGGGTTGCACCCTGAAATTGAATCCATTTAACGTTTGCATGTTTATGCAAAAACGATTTACAGTTTTAATTGAATCTCTTTCGGGTAAATAGGTGTGTGCAAAAACGGGTTACAGTCCTTTGTCTGATATGCAATCTTTTTGGGCTATAAAGGTGTGTACAAAAACGGATTGCACTCTGAAATTGAATCGATTCAATGTATTTATGTGTGTGCAAAAACGGGTTACACTCTTACGTAGAGTCTACTTTGGCCATGTAGGTGTGTACAAAAACGGGTTGCACTCTGGAATTGAACCCATTTAACGTATGTGTGTATGTACAAAAACGGGTTGCATTCTTAATAGAATATCTTTGGAGGGGTATATAGGTGTGTGCAAAAACGGGTTACCGTCTTATCTCTTATACATAATCATTTTTTTGCTATATAGGTGGGTACAAGAACGGGTTGCACTCTTAAATTTCATCTATATAAGGTGTCTGTACGTGTGCAAAAACGGGTTGCCCATTCTTAAAGTGCATATGTCAAGTGAATATAGATGTGTACAAAAACGGTTACACTGTTAAATTATTTGTTTTTAGAGTATAAAGTTGTTTGCAAAAAACGGGTAACACTCTTATAAAGAATCTAATCCGGCTATAAAGATGCGTACAAAAAAGGGTTGCACTCTTAAAAATGAAGCCATTCAAGGTATATATGTATGTGCAAAAAACGGGTTACATTCTTAGATCTTAGATACAGGTGTGTACAAAAAACGGGTTGCACTCTTAAATTGAACTGATTCAATGTATTTATGTGTGCAAAAACGGGTTACACTCTTACGTAGACCCTTATCTGGCCATGTAGATGTGTACAAAAACGGGTTGCACCCTGAAATTGAATCCATTTAACGTTTGCATGTTTGTGCAAAAACGATTTACACTTTAAATTGAATCTCTTTCGGGTAAATAGGTGTGTGCAAAAACGGGTTACAGTCCTATGTCTGATATGCAATCTTTTTGGGCTATATAGGTGTGTACAAAAACGGGTTGCACTCTAAATTTGAATCGATTCAATGTATTTATGTGTGTAAAAACGGGTTACACTCTTACGTAGAGTCTACTTTGGCCATGTAGGTCTGTACAAAAACGGGTTGCACTCTGGAATTGAACCCATTTAACGTATGTGTGTATGTACAAAAACGGGTTGCATTCTTAATAGAATATCTTTGGAGGGGTATATAGGTGTGTGCAAAAACGGGTTACAGTCTTATCTCTTATACATAATCATTGTTTGGCTATATAGGTGGGTACAAGAACGGGTTGCACTCTTAAATTTCATCTATATAAGGTGTCTGTACGTGTGCAAAAACGGGTTGCATTCTTAAAGTGCATATGTCAAGTGAATATAGATGTGTACAAAAACGGGTTACACTGTTAAATTATTTGTTTTTAGAGTATATAGTTGTTTGCAAAAACGGGTAACACTCTTATAAAGAATCTAATCCGGCTATATAGATGCGTACAAAAAAGGGTTGCACTCTTAAAAATGAAGCCATTCAAGGTATATATGTATGTGCAAAAACGGGTTACATTCTTAGATCTTAGATACAGGTGTGTGCAGAAACGGGTTGCACTCTGAAATTGAATCGATTCAATGTATTTATGTGTGCAAAAACGGGTTACACTCTTATGTAGAGTCTACTTTGGTCACATAGGTGTGTACAATAACGAGTTGCACTCTGAAATTGAACCCATTTAACGTATGTGTGTATGTACAAAAACGGGTTGCACTCTTAATAGAATATCTTTGGGGTATATAGGTGTGTGCAAAAACGGGTTACAGTCTTATGTCTTATACATAATCATTTTTTGGCTATAAAGGTGGATACAAGAACGGGTTGCACTCTTAAATTTGATCTATATAAGGTGTCTGTACGTGTGCAAAAACGGGTTGCATTCTTAAAATGCATATGTCAAGTGAAAATAGATGTGTACAAAGACGGGTTACACTGTTAAATTATTTGTTTTTAGAGTATATAGTTGTTTGCAAAAACGGGTAACACTCTTATAAAGAATCTAATCCGGCTATATAGATGCGTACAAAAAAGGGTTGCACTCTTAAAAATGAAGCCAATGAAGGTATATAAAATTATGTATGTGCAAAAACGGGTTACATTCTTAGATCTTAGATACAGGTGTGTACAAAAACGGGTTGCACTCTTAAATTGAATTGATTCAATGTATTTATGTGTGCAAAAACGGGTTACACTCTTACGTAGACCCTTATCTGGCCATGTAGATGTGTACAAAAACGGGTTGCATTCTTAGATCTTAGATATAGGTGTGTACAAAAACAGGTTGCACTCTTAAATTAAATGAATGATAATGAATATGTGCAGTATCCCTCAAGCCCCTTAGCACCGGCAGGAGCGGTATTCAATTCTCAGTACTTAAGAGTCCCCTGAAAACCTGTAAAATATGACAACACTGAAGTGATGTACGGGCAACTGCTGCCACACACCTAACAGTATTTATGCCTATGCAAACAAAAAAAACAGGTTGCCCTTTTATATTGTATTTATCAAGTTAAACAAAACGGGTTACCCCTTTCAACTGGATATAATTATGGTATTTATTAATTGAATGTACACAAATGGGTTGCACTTTTATATAGAATCTTTTTTCGATATATAGGAATGTTCAAAAACGAGTTGAACTCTAAAATGAATCATATATTGCGATATATAATTAAGCTTGTGCAAAAACGGATTTCACTCCTCAATTGTGTACCATATTTGCTATCCAATAAATATCTATATATATATTACCAAATTTAAACATTTTTCTTTCCAAAACAGATGTGAGAAATACATAAATAATGTTTAAAAAAAGAAATAAAATTTAGACGCTTCTAGGTATTGAACTCACACCCCTAAATGTTCAATTTCAGAACTCTTCATAGCGGAGGTAATGAAATAATAGTTTGTCTAAATAGCAAAGAGATTTTGTTTGAAAATAGTTCGCAAATTTATTGTTTTAAACAATACAAAAATGCAAACAAATGTGTGATTGATCCAACTTTTCAAGTATTAGGTTATCTTAACTAACAGGACTAAAGATGTGCTTCAATTTTTTTATACTGTGAGAATATAATTTATTCTATCATTTTCTTCCGCGCTTCATTACCGTTTGGGCGGAGTTTGCAAAAACGCTCTACACTGTAGTGAGCAAAAACGGGTAGCAAAACAGCCGTCTCCATATAAATTGGCTGTGACTAAAAAAAGGATTGGAGCACCACACTAAATACCGTATTCCGGTATATACCGGACAAGGCGCTTGAATGATAAAATGCTAAAATCTTGTCTTTTTAACCCAACGGAATGAACTTTAATAGTCTAATTCATCATTTCACACCGAATCAAGTACGATAACCAAGGAAAAAATGTAAAAATTCGGCGAAAAAAACGATATTTGTCTATTTTTGTGATCATGATTTCTGCAAGCGTCTAGAGGTACTGCTCCAATCCTGTATTGAGCTAAATCCATATAAATTTCACGGAAAAGGCCGAAAAGTTGGCTTTCGGCAACCGGATGTAAACAAAGAAGATGGCGGCTAATCACAAATCCTCAGACTTTGATCAAAATTGTTATACAGCACTTTTAGGGTTAGCGGAGAGTTACAGAACGGTGTCAAATATAAGACATTGTATCCATTGCTTAAAATCTGTTTTTAATCTCAGTCCGCCACCATCTGTTGAAGCGCGGACACATCTTCAACTTGGAAATCTTTTACTGTCTCATACCAAAAATATTGATCTTGCAAGACAACATTTAGAGAAAGCGGTAACTGTTTTCGATACACATTTTTAAGAGAAATAGATTTAAGGAAAAGTTGCAGTCTTTTGGTACAAGTCAACCGATCTCGAGTTAACATTGAGATGTAGGCACTCAAATTAATATGAAAAAGGCAAAGCTTCAAAGCGAGCTGGTTTACTTTTACCGTGAAATAGTATAAAATAATCGTTCATTTTTATTTTACATTTTCTGTTTTAAAATTGTCTTTCGGTATTTCATACACTGCTTCCATTTATTTTGGTTCCCTGTCCAATTATGGTTCCCATAAAAGTGCGCGGGTGACCAGTCTACACATCTGTTTTCAGTCAGAATTCCTCAGTTTTTATCGTTATTTTTAAAATCGAAAAGTTGGGATGTGTCAATTCAGTACTTCGGACGAAAGTTTTCAAAAGCATCACTTAGCAGGTACTCGCGTTACCGTAAAACTCACTGTGCTAGCTCACTAATATGAAATTAGGCAAAGCCTATGAACGGGGAAGTCGTTAAAAAATTCCTTTCATTCTTTCCGTTTTAAAGGTGCACCTCTTCCATTTTCACTAGGAACACTCGACGTTTATTATTCATCCGAAAAGTTGAGATTTGTTCCGTTATCGGAATACCCCGCCTATTATCATTTAGTTACATTGTAAATAGCGGCGCCCAACTAGAACTGACACTGAAAATTTCATTGATAGGTATAAAATTCTATATATTTTTTAATTGTTTTTTATTTGATTTTTCTTTTAAATATACACATGTAGTCTATAGCCGGGCAAGCCAAAGCCCGGACCCGCTTTGCGGGCCCGGTCTTTGACTTTCCCGTATTACTTCTAAAGGCAGTTGTTAGGCCTAGTCCACAGCGGTCCTGTAATAAAAATATCTGTCATATGTGGCCGGTTGGGACCGGAATATCCGTCCCAAGGAAACCCCGCCCATTGGACAGTAACAAGGCTTTTCGCAAATATACGTCAGATATTTTTTCTTGCATATTCTGCCATATTATTTCATATTTAAAATGGTTTACCTCAATATGATATATGTCATTTCATCCATAACTATTTTCTAACAATAGTGTATGAACTTACAACTTTAATAACAACGGCGAAATGACGTCATCCTAAGCACTTATTTCCCTTCTAAAATGATGTCATTTTAACGCAGTTCATTAAAAAAATGCGTTAAAATAATGTTGTATGGCACACAACGCATCTGGTACCCCCCATGCCAAATGAAATTTCCGGCATGGGTGAAACTCACGGAAACTCCAGTCTGCTATGTAAGAAAATAATATAAAAAATAGGCAAAGCCTATGATACAGGAAGTCATTAAAATTTCCTGTCATTTTTCCAATTTAAAGGTGTCTTTTGGTATTTCATGCACCCCTTCCGTTTTCACTTGGAACATGCGGGGTAGGTCCAGGCTTTGATTACTTCACAATCATGTATATTTAAAAGAAAATACTTAGAATTCAATACATATCAATGAAATTTTCAGTGTCAGTTCTAGTCGGGTGCCACCAACTTCCCCGTTCATAGGCTTTGCCAAATTTCATATAGTATATTTGCTGTTGTTTTTAGCTAACCTGACCACGAAGTGGTCAAGGTGAGGTATAGTGATGGGGCTTTGTCCGGCGTCGTCGTCAACGTGTCAACAATGGGTTGTTAACAGTCTAGCCGTCACAGTTTTGATTGGATCATCATCAAACTTTGTCAGAATGTTTGTCGCAATGAAATACAGGTCAAGTTCGAAGATGGGTCATCTCAGGTCAAAAACTAGGTCACAGGAGCTAAAAATAGAAAAAGCTTGTTAACACTCTAGTGGCTGCAGTTTTGATCCAAATATTCTGGAAATTTGTCAGGAAGGTTGTTTTGATGATTTCTAGGTCAAGTTCAAAGATGGGTCATCTCCAGTCAAAAACTAGGTCACAGGAGCTAAAAATAGAAAAAGCTTGTTAACACTCTAGTGGCTGCAGTTTTGATCCAAATATTCTGGAAATTTGTCAGGAAGGTTGTTTTGATAATTTCTAGGTCAAGTTCGAAGATGGGTCATCTCCGGTCAAAAACTAGGTCACAGGAGCTAAAAATAGAAAAAGCTTGTTAACACTCTAGTGGCTGCAGTTTTCATCCAAATATTCTGGAAATTTGTCAGGAAAATTGTTTTGATGATATTTAAATCAAGTTCGAAGATGGGTCATGTCCGGTCAAAATTTAGGTCACAGGAGCTAAAAATAGAAAAATCTTGATAACACTCTAGTGGCTGCAGTTTTCATCCAAATATTCTGGAAATTTGTCAGGAAGGTTGTTTTGATGATTTCTAAGTCAAGTTCGAAGATGGGTCATCTCCGGTCAAAAACTAGGTCACAGGAGCTAAAAATAGAAAAAGCTTGTTAACATTCTTGTGGCTGCAGTTTTGATTCAAATATTCTGGAAATTTGTCAGGAAGGTTGTTTTGATGATTTCAAGGTCAAGTTCAAAGATGGGTCATCTCCGGTCAAAAACTAGGACACAGGAGCTAAAAATAGAAAAAGCTTGTTAACACTCTAGTGGCTGCAGTTTTGATTCAAATATTCTGGAAATTTTGTCAGGAAGGTTGTTTTGATGATTTCTAGGTCAAGTTCGAAGATGGGTCATCTCCGGTCAAAAACTAGGTCACAGGAGCTAAAAATAGAAAAAGCTTGTAAACACTCTAGTGGCTGCAGTTTTGAACCAAATATTCTGGAAATTTGTCAGGAAGGTTGTTTTGATGATTTCTAGGTCAAGTTCGAAGATTGGTCATGTCCGGTCAAAAACTAGGTCACAGGAGCTAAAAATAGAAAAATCTTTTTAACACTCTAGTGGCTGCAGTTTTGATCCAAATTTCCTGGAAATTGGTCAGGAAGGTTATTTTGATGATTTCTAGGTCAAGTTTGAATATGGGTCGTCTTCGGTCAAAAATTAGGTCACATTGCCCAAATATGGAAAAACCTTTTTAACACACTAGAGGTCACATGTTTGACTCAGTTGTCATCAAACTTGGCCAGGATGCTTGTCTAAGACATTGCTTGGATGCGGTTGATGGGTCAGGTGAGCGATGCAGGGCCATCATGGCCCTCTTGTTTAATTATTTGCCTGTATTTTTTCAATAATGTAGAATGTCAAGCTCCTGTGCCTAGTCTCAATATTTCAACTACAAGACTGACTGACTTTACAAACTTTTAAAACATAGACGTCGGCCAATCGTCTATATAAGAAAAAGCCCTAAAGAGTACAATTTGTTGGGCTATTGCTAGCCATACTTGTACTGCTAGCCAAAAGTTCTAGCTGTACTCGAGTCATACGACTAGCTTATTGACCTTTTCCAAAATCTAGTTAAACACAGTTTTCTGGTACGTCACAGATTTAGCTTTGGAAAATTAGACCAAATAATGTTCATAACACTATTACATGATACTTCTATTTTTCTATCATTATTTTGCAGTTTAAGTTGAAAAAACTTGATGTGTTTAAAAATTATCAATGTTCCTTAAATAATATCTATTTCAAATTTGTTTAAAAAAATTTATTTTTTATAATTAATGTAAATCAATAAAATTAAAAATAGTCGTAGTGGCATCTTCATAATAAATACAAGATATTTTCTGCATAAACTTGTGTATTTACTTTATTTTTTTGTATGGAATTATTCATACAATGGTATTTAATTATTTTCCTACAAAGTAATAACTATTTGAATCTATGATACTGACCAACTTGATTTGCATTTATGTCATTGCTACAAATGTTTGTGTTTATGTTTCAGTATCAATATACATGTATTAAATTTAAAATAATAACTTTCTGTTCATTTATAATTTGTAGTTGTGTAAGTGATAAACCATCATTTCAGCTGTTAAATATTGCAGCATTGCCGCTGTCAACAATAACAAACCTTCTACTTTGGACATTCAATCAGGCACACGTATATACATGTACAAATGTAAACATAATGGTGGCAGATCCATGTTACTCAATTTCCGTTTCTCTAAATAGAAATGCCCAGTCCCTTGAAATTGGAGTTACTGAGAGTCAACTGGATTTTGTGTGCAGTCCACAACTTTTTAGCTCACCTGTCACAAAGTGACATGGTGAGCTTTTGTGATCGCTTTTTGTCCGTCGTCCGTCCGTAAACTTTTACTTTAAACGACATCTCCTCATAAACCACTTAGCCAATTTCATCCAAACTTCACAGGAATGTTCCTTTGGTAGTCAACTTTAAAAATTGTTCAAAGAATTTAATTCCAAGCAGAACTCTGGTTGCCATGGCAACCGAAAGAAAAAACTTAAAATATCTTCTTTTAGAAAACCACAAGAGCTAGAGATTAAATATTTGGCATGAAACATCACCTAGTCAGTGTCTACCAAGTTCAAATAAATGCCCTGGGGTCAAAATTGGCCCCGCCTTGGGGGGTCATTGATTTTCCTTATTTGTATACAGTAAAAACTTAAAATATCTTCTTTTAGAAAACCGTAAGAGCTAGAGCTTAAATATTTGACATGAAACATCAACTAGTCAGTGTCTACCAAGTTTGTTCAAATCAATGTCCTGTGGTCAAAATTGGCCCCGCCCCGGGGGTCATTGATTTTCCTTATTTGTATATAGTAAAAACTTAAAATATCTTCTTTTAGAAAACCCAAAATAGCTAGAGCTTAAATATTAAGCATGAAACATCTTCTAGTGGGTGTCTACCAAGTTTGTTCAAATAAATGCCCTGGGGTTAAAATTGGCCCGGCCTCGGGGGTCATTGATTATATAGTAAAACCTTAAAATATTTTCTTTTAGAAAACCGCAAGAGCTAGAGCTTAAATATTTGGCATGAAACATCACCTAGTCAGTGTCTACCAAGTTTGTACAAATCAATGCCCTGTGGGGTCATTGATTTTCCTTTTTTGTATAGAGTAAAAACTTTAAAAATCTTCTTTTAAAAACCAAAAGAGCTAGGGTATCGATACTAAGCATGAAGCCTTGTGGTCAAAATTGGCCCCTCCAGGGGAGGATCATTGTTTTTTCCTATATGTATGTAGTAAAACTTAAAAAATCTTCTTATTAAAACCCCAAAGAGTTAGAGCTTAGATATTTATCATGAAACATCTTCTAATGGCTGTCTACCAAGTTTGTTCAAATAAAAGTCCCTGGTTTAAAATTGGCATTGGCCCAGGGGCCTATATACAGGTGAGCGATTTCAGGGCCATCATGGCCCTCTTGTTTATTGTTCAAGGGATTTTGAAATTACTTGGCACAAATGTTCACAACAATGGGACCATTTGTCATATGCAACAGCCAGACTCATACCTTCAATATCAAGGACACACTTGAGTACCAAAGCTTAACATGGTCTGTTCTTGGGTATAATTTGTGTGCGGAATATAACTTTTTCATCAATCAAGGAATTTTAAAATAGCTTGGCACAAATGTTTACAATAATAAAACGACATGTCATGCGCAACAACAAACCCTGTAACAGACCATATCCTGTATTGATTTTGTATTTATCACATTTTGTGGCTTTGAAATAGTGATAACAAGTATTATATACAAATGTTTTTCTGTTGACACATACACAGGACTTATTTCATTATATTTCTGTAATAAATTTATTGTTAATTGGTCAAAATTTTGTACTGAAAGATGCATTCCTCAATCTTTTGAAATAGCACAATTTTGTGCTTCATGTAAATCTCCCCTTAGACGGGGGACGTTGGCAACTCTGCACTTTCGATAATATTATAAATATATCACAAAGCAAGTTGTATAATGATGTCCGACCAGACTTGATAACACCACCATATTTTCATCTTGATATCCCAAAATTCATTATTGTTAATGCATGGTTATAAAAATTAATGATTTTCTTATTTCATTTTCAGTGGAGTTTATCATCAAGTGTATCCTTTGTGTATGAGTGTTTTAGTATTAGATTATCATCAGAAATTTTACAGACTTTGTAGTAAATTGTTGTCATGTAAACATACAATATCCAGTATTGTAATAAACCCAATTTTGATTTTAATATATAATTTACATTATGCATAAAATCATGTAAAATTATTTAAGAAATGATTTGTAATTTTGCACATGATGGATCTTTTCAGTTTTTAGCTGTGAAAAATTTTGTCACCACAGATATTAATTTTTCTACATGTTCATATAGAATTTCTTATCTACAATTTACTTAATATTTCTTATACAAGACATTTACCATAGGGTGCATTTGACGTATAGTAATTATGAACAATTGTGAAAGGAAGCTTGAGTAAATAGAAGATTTTTTTACAGAGCAGTGATAAATTTATTCTTTAACTAAGATAAGCTTTCACATCATGATGATGTCAAGTTTGAGGCTGCTAGTGTCCTTGCTGCTATGTATGAAAAACAGGTGAGATTGTTTTTAGTGATTACAAATATCTATTCTCTGCCATTGTATATATAAATCTGTCAGATTTTTAATATTAGGGTTCATCCAGTCTTAAACTTTATTTTGCTGAGTATTATAAAAAGGACTTTTATGCTAGGATAACATGAGTGGAGTAATGAAAATAATGTCTACATTGTGTACAGGAGTTTGCTGTTAAAGGGCACCTTCGTTTAATCATACCATATTTAATCATACCATAATAAAAAGGTTTTACTGTTTTAACATGAGCTTATGCATGAATATTTAGCATAAAATTGTGCTACTTTGAAATTCGACCAGTCCATTGATGACATTAACAAACAATGCTTAATTTAAAGTAGTCAACAGTATTAGAGTGTTGCTTAAACTGATAGCATAGTCTTGTCTTTATTGTAGCAAACATTCAAGTAGTTCAAGGTTTAATATACTATGCTAGTTCTTACATATATGTTATTTCTACTGTTGCAGGGACAGGCTGATCTAGGTAAACCTATATTATGTAAGGCCAAGGACATCTCGCAACAGTCCCCATTCTGGCATTGTAGACTGCTGTTTCAACTAGCTGTATGTAATACATTTCTTTTCTGTATTTGATGCTTAATTATATGTGTTAGATAATTAAATGATTTATTGATAGACATTTATAATTATTTATAGATGTTCAGAAATATCATCTAAAGCAGATATATTTGTAAATTATCTTAAGAAATTTGAAATTAAGCTCATTTTGTGCATGCCATCTTTTAAATGATTGCTTAACATGGAATTTAGTAAGATTCTTTATTTTTTTTCTGGTTTTTTTTTCAAGTTTTTTTAATTGTAATGACATATATTGCAAAATTGGAGCCTTAAATTAAAAAAAATCTATATTAATTAGAATTATTTTTAATGCAATGAAATTTCTTGAATATAGATAATCTGACATGCTTTTTAGCTCGACTATTCGAAGAATATGAGAGCTATTGTAGTCGCCCGGCGTCGGCGTCAGCGTCCGCGTTGGTGTCTGCGTTGGTTAAAGTTTTTTGTAAAGTCAAATATCTCAATCATTACTTGAGATATTGAATTGAAACTTACAATACTTATTTATAGTAACAAGGTACATCAGATTGACAAGTTGGATAACTCTGCCTACAATATTGACAGAATTATGCCCCTTTTTAACTTAGAAATTTTGGTTAAAGTTTTTTGTAAAGTCAAATATCTCAATAATTACTTGAGATATTCAATTGAAACTTACAATACTTATTTATAGTAACAAGGTACATCAGATTGACAAGTGAGATAACTCTGCCTACAATATTGACAGAATTATGCCCCTTTGGAACTTAGAAATTTTGGTTAAAGTTTTTTTGTAAAGTCAAATATCTCAATTATTGCTTGAGATATTCAATTGAAATTTAAAAGACTGTTTTATAGTAACAATGTACATCAGTTTGCAAAATTGCATAACTCTGCCTGCAAAATTTGAAGAATTATTTGCCCCTTTGAAACTTAGAAATTTTGGTTAAAGGTTAAAGGTCTTCAAAGATATTTACTTGAAACTTTACACATGCACTTAGGGTCATAATTGGAGGGTCATAATTGTATGTCACTGACCAAGTTCCATAACTCTATCTTGCATTAAGGCTGATTCATATCCCCTTTTCTACTTAGTCTCTTGGTTAATGTTTACATGCAAGTTTTACATATCTCAATAACTATTAAAGATATTTATTTAAAACTTCACATATGCATTTAGGGTCATAATTGTAGGTCACTGACAAAGATCCATAATTCTATCTTGCATTTAGGCTGATTTTTCTCCCCTTTTTCAACTTAGAAATTCATGGTAAAGTTTTGCTTGTAAGCTGTTATCTCAATTACTACTGAAGGGTTTGTGCCCTTTTTGGGGACAATTTTATGCATTCATAATAATAAAGCAGAGATTTACTTGATAAAACATCTTAATTAGAAGCCTTTGTACCTTTTCTGTCAAATTTATGTATTCATAGGTAATTGCATGTAGTATTATTATACTCAATAAAACAACCTTGTGACATTACCTTCCGAATAGTCAAGCCAATACTGTATAATTAGACTCTCTCTAAGGCCTATAACATGAATTTATTAAAAAAAAATTAGACCTTTTGTGATCTTAAAAAATTTAACATTATCAAGGCTCTTTTACTATCAAGCACTTAGAATAGTCGAGCGTGCTGTCCTACCGACAGCTCTTGTTATGTTACACTGTACATACATGTACCTGACCCATCTAGGCAACAATATTTTTTTGTGAATTCCCATGTTAATAATAAAAAATTCAAATGAGAAGGTGCGACATTGCAGAAAAATCAGTAAAAATACTTAAAATCACTTAAAAGCATGAAATAAAAAAGCTTGAAATAAAAAGAAAATTTATTTGTTTTACATATAAGATTGAAAAATATTTCATTTGTATACACCAACTATTCCATTTTCACTTGTGGCTATGCCACTTATGAAAATATTGCATCTGGTGTTCACTCAGTGAAATATAGTTCAATCTTTTACGCAAAACAAATATCCTTTATGTAATGCTTAAATTTTATAGAATGGTGTTTTTGTTAATTTTATTTCAAAGTTTTTTTTGTGATGCTATTAAAATTGATGTGATGGATAGACAAAAAATGCCAAAGCTTGATTTAATTATTATAAAAAATGTTGAAAATGTTTTCTTACAAAAGTATGTTTTGCATTGATATTTTGTTGTTTCAGCAAATGCATGCATCAAAGAGAGAGTTTAATGAAGCCTGTGTGTTGCTGGGTTCCGGGGCAGAATATGCTTCATCAGCTAACTCTCAATATACAACACTCTTGTTTCTTCTTAGTAAAGGAATGGTATGTATCAGTTTACTTAAAGATATACTTTGCTCAAATTGGATATTTGAAAATATTGATAATTGCTATAATGCTACATCATCTTTTTGTAAATATGAAATACTTCACACAAACTGAAAGTAGATAATTATGTCATGTTTTAAACTCTACACACTACAAGTGGACACACTATGAATATATAGTGTCATTAAAAAAGCTGACTGTTAAAATGAAAGAAATGGCTTTATTTGACCTGTGTTAAGGAACACAGATTCCCATACATACAGTAGTTTGTACGTTCTTTTATATAGATAAGACATATTCAGTAAGAATTTTACAGATTTCAATAAATTTCTGCAATAAAAATATTTTACTCTGAAGATGAGCATAGTATATCTTTAATATAATTATGTGGTCTATTGTCGACATGTATGTATAAAAATATTTGTTGATATTTGTATTCTCCCAGGAATAACTTTGTCAAAAATCCATTGTTATCAACACCTTACACTTTATATAATTATGCTTTATACTATTATAGTTACTTTATTATATGAAGTCTACAAAAGTATACTTTGAAACATATTAAAAACAATGATTGATAGTTTTTTAAACTGAAAAAAAAAAACATCTAGAAGTTTTATATGAAATATTTGTAAATATTATTCATGTCAGGTTGCAGTGAAGTTTCAAGCATATAATTTTTAATGCAAATTTGCTATAATGATGCAAAGATGATTTATAAACAATTTTTATTTTGTCTTTTACATTACTTGTGTCTACTCAAAGTCTTATTACATAAATTCTGAGAGGTATAACTTTATTCTTTTGTTAACATTTTGAATTTATGTATTTTTTTCCTTTCTGTAGTTATTGCTGATTAACAGAGATGCGCTACAGGTGAATGAAACTCTATCACGGGCTGGGTCTATGATAGAACAATGGACTGGTCCCTCCGTACAAAAAGAATCTCTTAAAGTTTTCTTTCTTGTCCTTCAAGTATGCCATTATCTTACAGCAGGACAGGTCAGTATAGTTATATTTCACAGTTATCGTTTTACAACTATTTAATGGGTTTATAGAGAGTATGAAATGGTGGTATGTATTTAAAGTGGAGAGGTCTGAGATGGACACATTTTCCATAAATATTTCAAATATTGATAAAAACAGTAGAAATGAATAATTCGGATATTCTTATAAAAAGTTATTTAAAAAATCATTGATAAAGTTCTTATAAGTGACTTAAAATGAGCATTCATATGATAAAGAATAATATTTTATTCTAGCATAAACAGAATAAAACATTCCAAATAAAATAATATGCGGCCTTTTTAAGTAGGTTTTTAACCATTTAGCAATGCTTTTGTGCATGCATCATTTTCTCAAAAAGGAAATATATTATAAATTATTTTTCCCTTAAAATAATTTCCTTTATTTTTTCAAGAAATTATTTCAATCTCGTTCGAACGAGATTTTTGTTTACAAATCACTGGTTCCATTTCGGTGTATATATTAGTTAGGTAGTAAACGGAACCAATATCACTCTCAACAACTATATAAGCACGTGAAACTCGTGCATCGGTCTCTCAGTTTACAACTCGCTGTCCGAGTACACTTCAAATTAACTCTTCGGATTTTACATCGGAAATCTCGTTGTTTGGAATGCCACGTGGTAGAGGAAGACCAGTTAGGGCTTCAAGGCCAGTAAATACTGCAAACCAGCCTAATAATGTACAGACCAGGGGTCGGAAAAGGCAGGCAGAGGAGGACGGTGACTCCCTAGCAGAAGACACGTCTTTACAGTCCAACGCAGGTTCGTCCAATTTCATAGACTTTGAACAAATTATGAGAGCTAGTCAATTGTTACCGAATAGTAACGTTAGTATTAATAATAATTCAGGTTCAAATGATTTAAGTATGGGGTGTGGCAGTGGTTCAGTCAATAATAATAGTTCTCCTTTAGTTACACGTGGCAACCCTCCACAACGTGATTTCTTTCAAAGTAATGCCATGCGCGATAACTCTGCATGCGTCCCAATGCCCGTTACTCGTTTAGCAGACGACGATATTGCGGCGCACTTACCATCTTCTATCAAACAACAAATTTGTAGGGGAGAATATGTTAATTTAGCATTGATGTTAAAAGGAACTGTGGAACTCTCCCAATATTGTGATGGTTCAATTTTTAAATTAAGTTTAAATGGGGAAATTGAAGCATGTCGAAGAGATTGCAAAGAAAAGATTTTCGACATTGAAAAATGGACTAATGCATTTTTGATATATGCGTCTGTGTATTTGTCAAATCACGCTGACAAAAGCTATGAGCTAATACACTATATGTATAACATTAGAGAGGCCGCTGCAAGACAAGGGTCGTATTGCTGGCGAGAATACGACGAGCAATTTCGTCTCCGGCAAGCTATAACACCAGCCCCCTGGTCAAAGATAAATAACGATCTGTGGTGGCGCTGTATGCAATTGAAGCCTGTTAACAAAAACCCCTCGAACGTGAGGAGATATACATGTAACCCTTTCAATTCAGGTTCATGCACGTGGCCGGATTGTAAGTTCTCACACACGTGCTCAAAATGTCACGGTCCTCATCCGGAAATCAAATGCACGTGGTCCGGTCCACAGTCGAATACACAGTCTTCGAATACACAGTCTAACTTTAATAATAAATCCTTTCGTAGACCTAAAGGATCATTCAATCAGCAAAGAAAAAATTAATGTGTCAAACATTCGTGGAAATACAATATCTCATAATCAGGATATTTATAGATTAGCTCCATCACCAATTAATGTTAGGGTTTTAAGACGATATTTAAGATATTATGACAAAACCGAAGGTGTATTTTTATTACAAGGATTTTTGCACGGTTTTCCCATTCAATATAACGGTCCACGTGCACCACGAAATGCCAAAAATTTGCGCTCGACAGATTTAAACCCCGAACTTATACAATCAAAAATTAATAAAGAAATTGAATTGGGTAGGGTAGCTGGTCCGTTTGTACATCGGCCATTGCCAAAACTAATCGTCTCCCCTATTGGGCTTGTCCCAAAAAAGACACCGGGTGAATATAGGCTCATTCACCATTTATCATATCCCCCTGGTGAATCAATAAATGATTACATTGATCCTAACCTATGCACGGTACAGTACACTAGTTTTGATGAAGCGGTTAAACTTATCCAGAATTTGGGTCAGAATTGTAAACTATTTAAAGCGGATATTCGTAGTGCTTACAGATTGATCCCTATTAAACCGTCCGACTTTGAATTACTTGGTTTCTGCTTTAATAATAACTTTTATTTTGATAAAGCTTTGCCTTTCGGCGCATCAATAAGCTGCATAACTTTTGAAAGATTTTCGCGTTTCCTTGAGTTTAGTGCTCTCCGTAAATTTAAAACAGGAGGATTAATACATTATTTAGATGATTTTCTGGGCGCCGATATTACTTTTGAATCTTGTTCAGAAGCATTTCAAATTTTTAAAACTACTATGTCCGAGTTGGGTGTTCCACTTGCGGAAGAGAAAACAGAGGGACCGACAGAAGTATTAACGTTTTTAGGCCTCGAACTCGATTCAAATAATATGACGGTTAAGGTTCCGGGAGTAAAAATCCAGGAAGTTGTCTTAAAAATTGAAGAGATATTATCTCATAAAAAAACAACGTTGAAAAAAATGCAGTCATTAATTGGTGTACTTAATTTTTGTTGTCGGGCTATACCAATGGGCAGACCTTTTTCACGTAGATTAATTGATTCTATATGCGGGCTTACTAAACCATTTCACCGCATAAGGCTTAAAAAAGAGATAAGATTGGATTTAAATATGTGGTTATCGTTTCTTCAAGATTTTAATGGTTTATCCTTATTTCATGACAAGTACTGGGTATCGAATGTTGATGTTCAACTTTTCACAGATAGCGCAGGGGGACCAAATTTAGGATTTGGTGTATATTTTTGCGGTCACTGGTGTTATGCGAAATGGCCCCTTGAATGGCACGAATCCGGCATTACTTCAGATATTACTGTTCTTGAATTATTTCCGATTTTGGTAGCATTATATATTTGGGGAGATCAGCTGTTGAATAAGAAGATTCAATTTCACTGTGATAATATAGCAGTTGTTCATATATTAAATAAATTGTCTTCAAAGTCTTGTAGAGTAATGAGACTGGTACGTTTAATAACACTACGTTGCCTTAAACTAAATATCTGGATAAGGTCAATTCACGTGCCTGGTCATCAAAACGCTATTTGTGACTCTTTGTCTCGTTTACAGCTATCCCGATTCCGATCACTCGCCCCGGAAGCAGACCCCGAGCCCAGTCTAGTACCACATTTTCTATGGAGCGTCTTCAGGGAAGAGCTAGACAGTTGCTTAGTTCAGCAGTAGCTCCAAATTCGATGATCGTATATAATAATGCCATAAGGTCATTCGAAAAATTTAGGCACGAATATAATTTAACTTCTGATTGGCCAATTCCGGTCGATCATATGATTTTATATTTATCATTTTGCTTTGAGAAGGGGTTATCCCCTAAATCAATCACTACATATTTGGCAGGAATTAACTACGTTCATAAAATCCTCGGTTTTAAGAGTTTTAATCAAGTCTTTATGGTTAACAAATTATTAGAGGGCTGTCGCAGAAGTAGACCTACGCAAGATTTACGGGCACCTCTTACAATACATGTATTAGAGGAAATATGCCTTAATTTACACTCCGTTTGTTATGATAATTATGAAACCACATTATTTCGAGCACTGTTCACGCTTGCTTATTTTGGCCTTTTTCGTGTCAGTGAACTTACAGCTTCAAGTATTTGTCATCTTGGCCATGCAATTTTGCTTAACGATGTACACTTTGAAGAGAATGAACAGTATGTCGTTATCTGTCTTCGCCATTATAAAACAAGCCAATATGGTAATCCAGCTATCATCAAGCTGCCTAGGAATATGAATGGATTATGTCCTGTCTCAGAGATACTAGAATATTTAAAGATCCGATCAAAAGGTTTTTCAATTCTGTTTTGTCATAAAAACGGAGCACCAATTTTGAGGTCACAATTTTCTCGTGTCCTATCGCTAGCTATTGATAATACCCGTTATCGAGCCGGCCATTTCCGGACACACAGTTTTAGGATTGGTCGGGCGACTGATCTGGCTATCGCTGGTTATCCATCAGATGCCATTATGAAATTAGGTCGATGGTCCTCTAACTCTTTTAAGCTGTATGTACGTTAAGTTTCAACCTGATTTTATTTTATTCAGATGTCTGGGTGTTAGGCGATTCGTTGCCGTATTGGGCCGGGGTTCACGCATCTGACACTTTCAAGAGCAATTTAAAGATCGACGGTGTGTCCATTGCATGGTGGGGAAAAAGAGGCCTTGGTTGGTCGGGATTGAGGCGTCACATTGAATTGCAGGTTCTATTTTCTCAGCCACCTAAAATGGTAATTATTAACTTGGGGGGAAACGACTTGCAATCGTTTAAAACACCCGACATAAGAAATCTCATAAAACAGGAAATCGACTATTTACGTGATGCCTTTCCTGACACCCTTCTTGTGTGGATGGATATCCTCCCACGAACTTGGCCGGAAAATGAAAACAAGCCCTTAAACTTAAAGAGAAAGCGTTTAAATAGATTAGGTCGAAGAATTGTCATGGAGTCTGGGAAGGGGGCGATTATTACCACTGAAATTAATGACGCCTGTTTCTTCCGCCCTGATGGTATCCATTTAAACATTGTAGGCTTGGAGTTTTATTTAGACTATTTGAAAGATGCAATTGTGGAAAATTTATTAAATTAAGTGTTCATCGCTATTTTTTTGGAGGATAAATTTTTTTTTTTTTTTTGTCAAAATTTACTGTGGCGGGAAAAAAATTATGTCGATCGGGAGGCGGCCGTCTGGTTAACAATCTTGTCTACGGTCTTAACTATTACCGTGTATTTAATCAGCGTTAATATTATAAATTTATATCTTTGGCGTTTAAACTTCTAAATTGTTTTTGTCGGGTAAAGTAGGTCAGTGTATGTGTCGGTATTAAGTGTGACACAGTGTATGTGTCGGATAAAGTATGACACAGTGTATGTGTCGGTATAAAGTGTGACACAGTGTATGTGTCGGTATAATATGTGACACAAGTGTTTTGTGTCAGGTAACCAGATATTGCTCTAGTGCTTTGGTAATATCTGTGTGTTTGTAATCGGTATTCGTACTTCAGGCTCCGTGATGCTTCTGGTAGTTTTCATTATTTTACGGTTATCGGTAGGATAATGGAAGGTATCAGTGGTTGTCAGCTGGTCCGTGTTGATGTACTATTATTTTGGCTCCGTGGCTTTGCCGGTACCCGATATTATTATATGGTTATCCGTACGATAATGGAAGGTGTCGGTCTTTGTCAATTAGTTCGTATTGGTATATCAATAAGACACTGGTAAACATAAGTGACTAGTATTCTGTTAATGTTTGGCAATCTGTTGGTCAATTAATATGACTAACATTTTCGTTCTGGCCTCCTTCCGGTCGGCATACGTTTTTTCCCAAACTAAAACCACGTTGGTTATCCACGTTGTTTTTCTCGAGTGGCCATAATTTCCCAAAACATAAATACAAACTTGAATTTATTTTCTAAATAGTAAACATTTTATAAATGTACCATGTTGTTGTTTTCTCTTTTTCTGGTAACAAAATAATATAAATTATTTTTCCCTTAAAATAATTTCCTTTATTTTTTCAAGAAATTATTTCAATCTCGTTCGAACGAGATTTTTGTTTACAAATCACTGGTTCCATTTCGGTGTATATATTAGTTAGGTAGTAAACGGAACCAATATCACTCTCAACAACTATATAAGCACGTGAAACTCGTGCATCGGTCTCTCAGTTTACAACTCGCTGTCCGAGTACACTTCAAATTAACTCTTCCCACCCGCCACACCCCAATGTTATTATGATTTATAAATATGTTGTGATTTATAAATTTGTTGTACTTTTTGTATTGTCAGTATAAATAATGAAATTGGTTTATTTTATAAGTTCGTGCTAAAAGGTTTTTTACGCATTAGTACATATGATTTTTCAAAGTTTGAATTACTGATAAATAGTCAAATTATCTTTCCAAGATAAAATCATTTGTAAGAATGGTTGGTGAACAATTTAACTGTTTTCTGGTAGTTCTTATATTACAGATACTTCCATGGCACTGACACTTTGACAAGGCGATCCTTCTGCACGATCAGTCAATGTAAAGCAATCTACACAATGTACCTCTCGACGGAAAAACCATACTTTGCAATAAGGGAGAAGACCAAACTTCAGGGATCGTCAATGTTTAGACTGTAACTGTATCTGTGTATTGTTTTCTCCTAATATGTTTCATTTAATCGCGGGTTACATGTGTTTTTGTGTAGAGCTGAGAGACTCTAATAGTGACATGGAAGTTGTTTAGTGCCGGAAGTATAGTGAACATTTTACATTAATTTTAAATCGTGAAGATGTTATGAAGTTGCTTTGATTCTATACATGTGTTATTTGTTTGTACTCCTTAGAATCAAGTATACAATGTCACTCATATTATGCCTGGGAAAAAAATATGTCGATCGGGAGGCGGCCGTCTGGTTAACAATCTTGTCTACGGTCTTAACTATTACCGTGTATTTAATCAGCGTTAATATTATAAATTTATATCTTTGGCGTTTAAACTTCTAAATTGTTTTTGTCGGGTAAAGTACGTCAGTGTATGTGTCGGTATTAAGTGTGACACAGTGTATGTGTCAGATAAAGTATGACACAGTGTATGTGTCGGTATAAAGTGTGACACAGTGTATGTGTCGGTATAATATGTGACACAAGTGTTTTGTGTCAGGTAACCAGATATTGCTCTAGTGCTTTGGTAATATCTGTGTGTTTGTAATCGGTATTCGTACCTCAGGCTCCGTGATGCTTCTGGTAGTTTTCATTATTTTACGGTTATCGGTAGGATAATGGAAGGTATCAGTGGTTGTCAGCTGGTCCGTGTTGATGTACTATTATTTTGGCTCCGTGGCTTTGCCGGTACCCGATATTATTATATGGTTATCCGTACGATAATGGAAGGTGTCGGTCTTTGTCAATTAGTTCGTATTGGTATATCAATAAGACACTGGTAAACATAAGTGACTAGTATTCTGTTAATGTTTGGCAATCTGTTGGTCAATTAATATGTCTAACATTTTCGTTCTGGCCTCCTTCCGTTCGGCATACGTTTTTTCCCAAACTAAAACCACGTTGGTTATCCACGTTGTTTTTCTTGAGTGGCCATAATTTCCCAAAACATAAATACAAACTTGAATTTATTTTCTAAATAGTAAACATTTTATAAATGTACCATGTTGTTGTTTTCTCTTTTTCTGGTAACAAAATAAAATAAAATATATGCACGGCCGTGCCATACCATATTTACGGAGTCGCAAATCGGCACGGGTGTGTGATAAACCAACATATTTCATTGTTACAGGCATTTTAAAATCATTATTTTTCAATATCTCCCCAAAACAGATTTTAAACTGCAGGCAGCAGAGATATAGCTTTATATACTTTAAACTAATCTATATAACATTGTATAAAATAACTAGGTGAAGAGTGTGAAGCCAGCATTAAAACAACTTCAGCAGAGTATACAGACTATCACACAGTTACATACTGATGAAGGTATGTTTAATAATTGAGAGCTAAAGTACAAGTATACAACCATTCCAGCCTACATGAACAAGCTCTATAGGGCGGACTACTCAATTTTATGTATTTTTTATTGAAATCCCTGAAACATAGAAGGTATAGTCAAACTAGGGCGAGTTGAGTGGGGTAAAGGTTAATATATCAGTTGTACCAGAATTATAAAGTAGTTACTCAGTGTACATTATGACAATGTAGCACAAAATGCTGTAACAATATTATTATCATTGTCCTAGCTCAGTTTGTGTAATGGGTGTGTTCTCCAGGGAATTTGTGACTGTCAGTTGTTATATACAGGATGATTTTGCTAGAATTAAGCACCAGAAATACTAAATCTTGACAAACTTTAAAAAGTATTCAGATGTATTTGCAGTGTTTCATGTTGAAAATTTTGAACAAAGTTCCAAGCACATTGCAGTTATTTAAAACAAGAAATATTTTAGGAGAATTACCATCTGTCTACCCCAAGCTACACATGTATAAGCAGTAATTTTTTGAACATGTTTGTATGTTTACAGATCCAGTAGGTAGCAACCAAATTGATATGTTTCAGTGGTTGCCAAAGGAGCACATGTGTGTGTTAGTATATTTGGTAAGTCATACTGCATCCACTAAACTGTACCCATGTAAAACTATCTGAAATATGAATAGGGGAGGGGGTTGGGGTAGGAAGACAACAATTTACCCATTGTGCACAAAATTTAGGAATATGTTGACATTTTAGTAGAGCTTATAATCTTAATACGTACTGAACAGCTTCTTCACTTGAAAGTAAGGTTCATGTCCAGAGATTTGAAAAGCCAAATGTTGAAATTGGAAAATTTGTCTAAAGGGTTATATTACAAAATATTCCTTTATCTCTGAATATAAGATCGTATTTGATAGTCTGTTAAAACAAATGACTTTTTAGCTCACCTGTCACAAAGTGACAGGGTGAGCTTTTGTGATCGCTTTTCGTCCGGCGTCCGTCCGTCGTCCGTCCGTAAACTTTTGCTTTAAATGACATCTCCTCATAAACCACTGAGCCAATTTCATCCAAACTTCACAGGAATGTTCCTTTGGTGGTCACCTTTAAAAATTGTTCAAAGAATTTAATTCCATGCAGAACTCTGGTTGCCATGGCAACCGAAAGAAAAATCTTTAAATATCTTCTTTAAAACAACCCTAAGAGCTAGATCTTAGATATTTGGCATGAAACATCTTCTAGTGAGTGTCTACCAAGGTTGTTCAAATAAAAGCCCTGGGGTCAAAATTGGCCCCGCCCCAGGGGGTCATTGATTTTCCCTATATGCATATAGTAAAAACTTAAAAAATCTTCTTTTAAAGAACCCAAAGAGCTAGAGCTTAGATATTTGGCATGAAACATCTTCTAGTGAGTGTCTACCAAGTTTGTTCAAATAAAAGCCCTGGGGTCAAAATTGGCCCCGCCCCTGGGGGTCATTGATTTTCCCTATATGCATATAGTAAAAACTTAAAAAATCTTCTTTTAAAGAACCGTAAGAGCTAGAGCTTAGATATTTGGCATGAAACATCTTCTAGTGAATGTCTACCAAGTTTGTTCAAATAAAAGCCCTGGGGTCAAAATTGACCCCGCCCCAGGGGGTCATTGGTTTTCCCTATATGCATATAGTAAAAACTTAAAAAATCTTCTTTTAAAGAACCCAAAGAGCTAGAGCTAAGATATTAAGCATGAAACATCTTCTAGTGAGTGTCTACCAAGTTTGTTCAAATAAAAGCCCTGGGGTCAAAATTGGCCCCGCCCCTGGGGGTCATTGATTTTCCCTATATGCATATAGTAATTAAAAACTTAAAAAATCTTCTTTTAAAAGAACCATAAGAGCTAGAGCTTAGATATTTGGCATGAAAACGTCTTCTAGTGAATGTCTACCAAGTTTGTTCAAATAAAAGCCCTGGGGTCAAAATTGACCCCGCCCCAGGGGGTCATTGATTTTCCCTATATGCATATAGTAAAAACTTAAAAAATCTTCTTTTAAAGAACCCAAAGAGCTAGAGCTAAGATATTAAGCATGAAACATCTTCTAGTGAGTGTCTACCAAGTTTGTTCAAATTAAAGCCCTGGGGTCAAAATTGGCCCCGCCCCTGGGGGTCATTGATTTTCCCTATATGCATATAGTAATTAAAAACTTAAAAAATCTTCTTTTAAAGAACCATAAGAGCTAGAGCTTAGATATTTGGCATGAAACGTCTTCTAGTGAATGTCTACCAAGTTTGTTCAAATAAAAGCCCTGGGGTCAAAATTGACCCCGCCCCAGGGGGTCATAGATTTTCCCTATATGCATATAGTAAAAACTTAAAAAATCTTCTTTTAAAGAACCCAAAGAGCTAGAGCTGAGATATTAAGCATGAAACATCTTCTAGTGAGTGTCTACCAAGTTTGTTCAAATTAAAGCCCTGGGGTCAAAATTGGCCCCGCCCCTGGGGGTCATTGATTTTCCCTATATGCATATAGTAATTAAAAACTTAAAAAATCTTCTTTTAAAGAACCATAAGAGCTAGAGCTTAGATATTTGGCATGAAACGTCTTCTAGTGAATGTCTACCAAGTTTGTTCAAATAAAAGCCCTGGGGTCAAAATTGACCCCGCCCCAGGGGGTCATAGATTTTCCCTATATGCATATAGTAAAAACTTAAAAAATCTTCTTTTAAAGAACCCAAAGAGCTACAGCTAAGATATTTAGCATGAAACATCTTCTAATGAGTGTCTACCAAGTCTGTTAAAATAAAAGCCCTGGGGTCAAAATTGGCCCCGCCCCAAAAACTTAAAAAAATCTTCTTTTAAAGAACTCAAAGAGCTAGAGCTAAGATATTTAGCATGAAACAAGTATGTTCAAATAAAAGCCCTGGGTTCAAAATTGACCCCGCCCCAGGGGGTCATTGGTTTTCCCTATATGCATATAGTAAAAACTTAAAAAATCTTCTTTTAAAGAACCCAAAGAGCTAGAGCTAAGATATTAAGCATGAAACATCTTCTAGTGAGTGTCTACCAAGTTTGTTCAAATTAAAGCCCTGGGGTCAAAATTGGCCCCGCCCCTGGGGGTCATTGATTTTCCCTATATGCATATAGTAATTAAAAACTTAAAAAATCTTCTTTTAAAGAACCATAAGAGCTAGAGCTTAGATATTTGGCATGAAACGTCTTCTAGTGAATGTCTACCAAGTTTGTTCAAATAAAAGCCCTGGGGTCAAAATTGACCCCGCCCCAGGGGGTCATAGATTTTCCCTATATGCATATAGTAAAAACTTAAAAAATCTTCTTTTAAAGAACCCAAAGAGCTAGAGCTAAGATATTAAGCATGAAACATCTTCTAGTGAGTGTCTACCAAGTTTGTTCAAATTAAAGCCCTGGGTCAAAATTGGCCCCGCCCCTGGGGGTCATTGATTTTCCCTATATGCATATAGTAATTAAAAACTTAAAAAATCTTCTTTTTAAAGAACCATAAGAGCTAGAGCTTAGATATTTGGCATGAAACGTCTTCTAGTGAATGTCTACCAAGTTTGTTCAAATAAAAGCCCTGGGGTCAAAATTGACCCCGCCCCAGGGGGTCATAGATTTTCCCTATATGCATATAGTAAAAACTTAAAAAATCTTCTTTTAAAGAACCTTAAGAGCTAGAGCTTAGATATTAAGCATGAAACATATTCTAGTGAGTGTCTACCAAGTTTGTTCAAATTAAAGCCCTGGGGTCAAAATTGGCCCCGCCCCTGGGGGTCATTGATTTTCCCTATATGCATATAGTAATTAAAAAACTTAAAAAATCTTCTTTTAAAGAACCATAAGAGCTAGAGCTTAGATATTTGGCATGAAACGTCTTCTAGTGAATGTCTACCAAGTTTGTTCAAATAAAAGCCCTGGGGTCAAAATTGACCCCGCCCCAGGGGGTCATAGATTTTCCCTATATGCATATAGTAAAAACTTAAAAAATCTTCTTTTAAAGAACCCAAAGAGCTAGAGCTAAGATATTTAGCATGAAACATCTTCTAATGAGTGTCTACCAAGTCTGTTCAAATAAAAGCCCTGGGGTCAAAATTGGCCCCGCCCCAAAAACTTAAAAAAATCTTCTTTTAAAGAACTCAAAGAGCTAGAGCTAAGATATTTAGCATGAAACAAGTATGTTCAAATAAAAGCCCTGGGTTCAAAACTGGCCCCGGGGGGGGGGGGGGGTCATTGATTTTCCTTATATGTGTATAGCAAAAACTTAAAAATCTTCTTTGAAAAAACCCAAATAGCTAGAGTTTAGATATTAAGCATGAAACATCTTTAAGTAAATATCTACAAAGTTTGTTCAAATAAAAGCCCTGGGGTCAAAACTGGCCCTGCCCCAGGGGTGTCATTGTTTTTAACTATATGTGTATAGTAAAAACTTTAAAAATCTTCTTATAAAAAACCCAATGAGCTAGAACTTAGATGTTTAACATGAAACATCTTCTTATGGGTGTCTACCAAGTCTGTTCAAATAAACAAATAAAAGCCCTTGGGTAAAAATTGGCCACGGGGGGGGGGGGGGGGGGGGCTATATACAGGTGAGCGACCTCAGGGCCATCATGGCCCTCTTGTTTATCATCAAACTAGTATTATAAATCTGTATTAAATAGCTAGCTCATATTTTGCTAAGTTTGTTATATTGAAACAATTGCAAAAAATATTATGAACCAAATGTTTTATGTAGAAATCTACATTAATTATCCCTATTAATTGTCCCTGACTTAACTTAATATCTTTATTAATTTAATGATTTGATTTGATTAGTTGTGGTGAAACTATGGCCATCTAATGTAAAAGTATAAAAAGACATGGAATGTTAGTAAAGGTTTAAGTATTACAATATGATGTTCACTGTTTCAGGTGACAGTAATGCATTCTATGCAAGCAGGTTATATGGACAAGGCACAGAAATATACAGATAAAGCTCTTATGCAGATAGAAAAACTCAAAAGTATGTTTATAGTGTTTTTTTTTTGGGGGGGGGGGGGTTTCTCTCTTCACATTGTAAACAGAAATGTATGCATCTAATACATAATAATGCCCCCCTTCGAAGAAGAGGGGGTATATTGTTTTGCTAATGTCGGTCGGTCGGTCAGTCTGTCCGTCGATAGACCACAAGGTTTCCGCTAATTATCTTAATAACTATTTATTCCAAAGTCTTCATATTTCATATAGTAATTGGTCATAACTAGTAGACGACCCATAATGATTTTGGGGTCACTAAGTCAAAGGTCAAGGTCACAGGGACATTAAAATCTTGAAAAGTATGCATCGAAAAGTCTTCATATTTCACATTGTGAATGGTTATAATTAGTAGATGACCCCATATTGATTTTTGGGTCACTAGGTCAAAGGTCAAGGTCAAGGGCTTTAAATGTCAGAATGGTTTCCGCTGATTATCTTGAAAAGTATTGATTACAAAGTAATATATTTCACTTAGTGATTGGTCATAACTAGTAAACCCCTAGTTTGATTTTGGGGTCACTAGGTCAAAGGTCAAGGTCACAGGGACCTTAAATGTCAAAAGGGTTTCCGCTGATTATCTAGAAAAGTATGTATCACAAAGTCTTCATATTTCACATAGTGATTGGTCATAACTAGTAGATGACACCTATTTATTTTGGGGTCACTAGGTCAAGGTCACAGGGGCCTTAAATGTCAAAAGGGTTTCCGCTGATTATCTTGAAAAGTATTCATCACAAAGTCTTCATATTTCACCTAGTTATTGGTCATAAGTAGTAGATGACCTCTAACGATTTAGGGGTCATTAGGTCAAAGGTCAATGTCACATGGACCTTAAATGTCAAAATGGTTTCTGTTGATTTTTCCATAATTGAACACTTCCATGTACCCATTTTTGGCAAGTTTCTGTAATAGAATTACCAATTATGTGAGTCAATTGCTAGAAAGGGGGGTATATGTGTCGTTCGACATTCTTGTTTTATTATATACCTAGAAATTTTATCTCTAAAATAGCTCAAATCATGAAGCGCAAGTACAGTTCTATGGATAGAAAGACATATATTACATAAGTGACAAATACGGTACCATATATGGAAGAACCAGACTATTTTTCTTATTGGTTACCATCTTAGCAGTGCAATAGGAAACGCGAACTGCTACTTCTAAGGACATGGTCTCTTTTGCAAAAATTGCTTATTCATCTGTCATTCATAAATTATATATCTGTTTTTGTCCTAAATTGTTAAGGTATATGATAAAAGGATAATTATTTTGTAGTAGCTTTCTGAGATCATGTATTTTGCTACTTGTTGTGTGGGAAAATTGATATCCCACTTGACCTTTGGTCATGTAAAATATGAATATTCTGCTTGTAACAAAATACAAAACCTCAGAAAGCTACTACAACATATTCCAGATGCAAATGTATATATTAAATGACTTGTATAAATGATATATAACTGATTTATTCCTGTTACAGGTAGTGTTTTTATGTATTTTAACTTTCATTTCGTGATTTATACTCACCTGATAGTACATTACATTAGGATTTATCTCCGCATATTACGTTCAATCCGCCTAATAAAAACCAAGCGTCTAACTACACTGATCATCACATGATCATTAGACGCTCTGTAGAAGAACTACAGAACCCCAGTTTATTCTCGGCGTTCAAAACGTTCACATCGTGTTATGAAACTATTTTCTTGTGTGATTATAGGACTTTTATTTTGGACTTTTATTGTAAGTTTGTTTTTTGTTAATTCTATCATGAATAGTGAAGCTATTTCTTCTGATTTGGTGGAAGAAAATTTATCGGAAAGTTCAGTTTCTAGAACTTCCGGTTTGTCATCTTCGGCAAAGAAACGCACTCCACGTGCGAGTAAGAAAGATTTAGATTCTTTACGTAAAGATGTTACCGATTTTAAAGGTGAAGTTTCTTCTTTACATGCTAAATTTGATCAGCTCATGGGTTTTATGACCAAGAATAATTCGGAAACTGTCTTGCAGAGACCGAGTACTTCTGACACTCAGGAAAACTTCACTTCTGGTGAGAGTAGACCTGTGCCATTGAGGGATAACACCGCTCCAGGTGGTAGTAGACCCTTGTTACCTCTTACTAATTCATTGAACAGGGATTACAATATTCCTGAGGATGATGTTCTCTCTTTGCAACCAGGACAAAGGGAGCGTTCTGAATTAGGCATTGACTCAGACGAGGACGCCCGGTCTCGTGCTAGTGTTGAAATTGTTGACGCTGATGGCATTCCACAGCCAGATAGGTTTACTAAATACAGTTCTAAGACTGAGAAACTGTTAGCACAAATGTTTGGTGAAGATGCACTTACTAAACCAGACAAAGATACTTCAGGGTTGCTTATTGATGACAGTCAAGTTACAGTACTTAAGGAGTCATGGCGCAGCTCAGACCCTTCTAGAATTTCAGCCTATAAAGACATTTATAAGTCAACATTTCCTGTAAGTGACTCTGCAGAAGATTTGTTGCAAGTTCCAAGTCTTGATACCATAGTAGAATCACTGTTGATGAAGAAATATGGTAGTAAAGCAGCTTCGAAGTCTCAATCTCTGTATTCACAACCTCTCAAAGCTCTTGAGAAGATAGCATTTCAAGGTCAATGTGCAGCACGTATGGGCATTATTATTAATTTATACATACAACAGGCGTTGGGAAATTTATTGTCGTTTACACAGGAGAATTCTCTAAATGTAGACAAAATCATACAGTGTGTTAGAGATATCTTTGCGATGTCTACAAAGTCATTGGATCAAATTTCTCGTTGTGGTGCTTTTCACCATTTAGTAAGAAGAAAGGCAGCTTTAGCTGACACAGGCTTACATGATCTTAGAGACATTAAGGATCATTTATGGACACTTCCTTTGTCCCATACAGGAGTGTTTGGGGATGGTATGGAAAAGAAGTTAAAAGATAGGAAAGAGATGAATTCTCAATTGTCAGATCTTTTACCAGAGGTAGGGCGCAAGAGGAAGTTTCCAGATTCTACCTCTTCAAATCAGTGGAAGAGACCACGGTTGCCTAATCAGACTTTTGAAAGTCGTCCTGCCAGGAGTCAATTTCCGAGCTACAGACAGCCACAGAGGCCCAATAGTAGTAATTTTACCATACCTAAGGTGGTAAAATCACAGCCTAAAACATCTAATGTAAGTAGTACTTTTCGTAACAAATCAACATGACTTGTTAATGATTCATCCACAGATACCTGTTGGGGGCAGGCTAAAACAGTTTTATCCAAAATGGTTAGAAATAACAGAAGACCAATGGGTTCTAGATATAATAAAGGAAGGTTACAAGTTAGAATTTGTAGAAATTCCAAAGTTCAATGGGGTATTTAGTGATTATTCTAGCGCGGAATGACAGGGCGCTCCGCCCTGCCCCTTTTTAGGTCCGCCCTTTTGCCTCTAAAACACCGCCCGTATACTGAAATGCGCCCCGCTGCCCTCTTTTACCTGTACCCAATCAATATGTATAAGATAGATCTACATAAAAAACCTGTCAATCACTTATCTATAAGACAAGATCATGATGTTGACACGTTCCAATATACAAACCTGGTGCCCCACGGCGATAACAATTGACTGACCGATGTGAAGTGGGCCGTGTGAAGCGGCCCCATGTGAAGTGGTTTCGATCAAATTAGCTATGTTTGCAACAGTTTCAAATGATTTGTAAGGAACATTACCGACTGATTGATAATCCGTGGTCATTAACTGATTAAAATGGCAATGATTTACGGAGACAATCAAATTGTAATGCATTCGCTTATTTGTTTGTTCACCAATGTCGCGTATGTCGGTAAAAATTCGTATACTGTACAACTTACAAGTACAGGTAATTACAATTAATTATTTACACATATTAATCTCTATAATTGCGTAAAGAATCTTTAAAGTCATAAGGATGGGTGTTATGGTTTCATTAATTAGTTGTTCATTTGAGAAACAAAATGCCGTCTGCGAAAAGGAAATTTGCAGAAATTGAAAAAGAGCATGCGAAAATTTGCAAAACAAACCACAGTATTTCCTCTTTTTTGGAGCTAAAGAAAGGTACGATAAAAGTCATTTACATTTGCTAAGAATCGATTTTAAATGTGTTTCTCCCTTGCAATTTAACATTTATATAAAAGGAGGTGAATGAAATAATTTGTGTACGAAGCCACTACACTAGCAGTACGGCCCTGGACTGAAGTACGGTCCTGTACTGCCGTACTGCAAGCCGTTCGTTACATCTATAGACTGTTTAGACTAATCGTACGGTAATTTTACAGAAAATAAACAAAGACAATTATGAGTAAGCGAATATTTGTCTCTAGCTGTAAGACATTTTAATGAATTGAATGAATTATTAATCTACAGATTAACCGTTTTTCTGCGGTTGAAAGTCGGGAGATTTTTTTTTATGAAATAGTACAGTAAACAACTACTGTACAGTTAGAATCTATTAGTTACCTGTAAAATCATATGTGAAATATAATTATAAATTGCAAGATAATGACAATTTGTAATCAATTTCAATCAATTCGAAATTAGATTTACTTTATAAAGATAAAATCGTTGGTTTTTCTTTGAACATCTCTGTACAGAGTACAGTACATGATATTTTTTTTAGCTAAATGTGACTGTTATTGTGAAATATAAAAGATGACTGAAGTAATTTCAATAACTTGAAATTGTTTTATAACCCAAATTTAATTAGAAAATTAACCAGTCTTTCTATATTATTACAGAGTGACCTAAAGTAACGAACCAATTATCACTGCTCAAAGTACAGATTCAAATAATGAAACAAATTCCAAGTTATGAAAGTTTTTAACATGGAACCTTAAAATTTACATAAAATGTGACAAAGTAAATGTAGCCCTGCAATAAAGTCATTGATACAAATATATACAGACAGTACAATTCTTTCATTGAAATATAAATCTATAAAAATAGGACAGAGGACAGTCATGAGAAAATCACTTTTTTGCCAGGGTGGCATACAGAACTATTCACCTTCTTGAGGTACATGCAGCTATTATTTCAGTCACAAACAGTTCTTAGTTTATCTGTCTTGGTTTTAAGCTGTGCCACTTTTTAACAGTTCTCTCAATGTCTAGGTATTTATCACTTCTGTGAATCATAAGAAGCTGATGCACACTATTGACACTATCACCATAAATATAGAAAATAAACACCACACTGAACCAAGTAACCAGAAAGTGTTGAGATAAAGGGAGGTAAATAATCTATTGATAAGATATGAGTTATCTGACCATGATTATCATAACGGTCATAAACTATCTGTATTGACACATGTTCCACCCTGCCCCTTTTTGATGCCTCCCTGCCCCTTTTTCAAGTCTAGAATAATCACTAGTATTGGAAACAAGAGTCCCCCCAAAACAATTAGATATTATACTGCAGGAGGTAGATACATTAATAAAAAAACATGCTATAGAAGAAATACCTCCAGACCAGGTCAAACAAGGTTTTTACAGTACGCTTTTTCTTGTTCCAAAGAAAACTGGAGATCTAAGGCCAGTTATAAATCTAAAGCCCCTAAACAGGTATCTGAAACATCAACATTTCAAAATGGAGTCTTTAAAATCTGTTCTAAATTTGGTTCAGAAAGGAGATTATGCAATTTCGATAGATTTGAGCGACGCATACATGCACATCCCTATATATTACCCTCACAGGAAATACCTAAGTTTTTCTGTTCAGGGCAAGGCATATCGATTTCGAGCACTACCATTTGGCCCCAAGTCTGCTCCTCGAACTTTCACCAAGCTGGTTACAGTAATAGCAGCTTATGTAAGACAACAGTGGGGGTTTCGTCTAGCAGTCTATTTGGACGATTGGCTCGGGCTAAATGCAGTCAAAATACAGCTTGTTCAAAATCTATCGAGATTGCTGGATCTTCTTATGCAACTAGGCTTTATAATAAATGTCAAAAAAATCTCAACTGTGTCCAGCTCAGAAAATTACTTACATAGGGGGCTGTTTCAATTTAGAAAAGGGAACAGTTACACCGACACCAGACAGACATCACAAAATTGTGCAGTTTGTTATGGCAATTCAAAAACAACAGATGGTCACAGCCAAAATTTTGTTACAAATTCTGGGTTTGATGGCATCATGTATAGAACTGGTTCCGAATGCAAGGTTATTTATGCGTCCAGTGCAATTACATCTACTTCATTATTGGCGACCCATTTCTCGGGATCTCAATTTCAAAATACCAGTTACAAATCATTTGATAGGTCACCTTCAGTGGTGGTTAGTCCCAGCCAATATTTTCAAGGGCAGATCTTTTCTACCATGGAAAACGGACAAGGTTCTCCAAACAGATGCTTCGATGATAGGCTGGGGGGCTTGCATGGAAAATCATTTAGTGCAGGGACAGTGGTCTCAAAGCCAAAAGAATCTGCACATAAATTGTCTGGAGATGGAGGCAGTGTTTCTTGCTTTGAAAAAATTCAGCCATCTGTTAAGAGGTCAAAATGTCATGATACGGTCAGACAATACAACCGTAGTACAAATATATAAACAAAACAAGGGGGAACACAAAATCGCCTTACCTTTGTCTCCAAACTTGGAGTTTATGGAAATTTGCTCTACAAAATCAAATGAATTTGAAAGTAGCCCATATCGCAGGCAAATTAAATGTAGTACCCGACAGTCTAAGTCGAATGAAAATTCAGCCAACGGAATGGAGTCTGAATCAGTCAGTTGTTCAAAACAATATTTCAAATTTGGGGTGTTCCGAGCATAGACCTTTTTGCATCAGCCCTCAATCGGAAAACTCAGATATTCTGTGCCTGGATCCCACACCAAGAAGCATATGCAATAGATGCTCTCTCAGTTTCATGGGAGAACATGTATGCTTATGCTTTTCCCCCAATTTGTCTCATTCCCAGTGTTCTTCATCATATGAAACAGTTTCATTGCAAACTGATTCTAATAACTCCATTCTGGCCACGACGCCTATGGTTTCCAGAGTTATTGAATCTGTCGGTAGCTCAACCGTTTCGTCTTCCATTGGTTACAAATCTGTTACAACAACCAAAATCTCAGATATGCCATCCAAATCCAGGTGTTCTGAAACTGACTGCATGGTTGCTATCGACAGACAGTTTAGAGAAAAAGGTTTTTCAAAATCAGTTAGGAAACTTCTTACAGCCAGCTGGAGAACTGGTACTCAGAAAGATTACTCCAGTAAATTTAGACAATTTATGATATGGTGTCGTGAAAAGAATATTGACTCTTTGACAGCTTCCTTAAATAATTGTGCTGAGTTTTTATCAGATCTGTACAATAAAGGTTTACAGTATCGTACAATAGCAGGTTACCGCTCTATGTTATCTGCAGTTTTACCTCCAGTAGATAACACTCCTATTGGTCAACATCCATATGTTATCAGATTATTAAAAGGAGTATTCAATTTAAAACCTCCTCTAACAAAGTTGTTGCCTGAATGGGATTTGCCTAAAGTTCTTGGTGCGCTACAAAAATATCCTTTTGAACCTTTGAGAAAAACATCAATTAAATTTTTAACATATAAAGTTGTTTTCTTATAGCTATCACGACATTCAGGAGAGCCAGTGACCTTCAAGCGCTAAAATTAGGAGAAGGAGCTATATCTGTGAAGGCAGATGGGGTAACTTTTATCAGACAAGGTTTGGCTAAACAGGATAGACCTGGTCATTCATCAGCAAAAATTTTTGTACCAGCTTTCAAGACCAACAAATTACTTGATCCTAAAAGAGCACTTGCTATCTATCTAAAAGAACTGAATCTTTCAGACGTTCTAAAGGTAAAGATGAAACAAGTTTATTTCTGACAATAAAATGTACCTCATTCTAAAGCTTCTTCACAAACTTTGGCTTCATATATTGTTAAAACTATTCAAGAGGCTTATGAAGATAAACATAAAAAAGTGTAACAGCACATTCTACAAGAGCTTTAGGTCCCTCATGGGCACTTTTTAAAGGTGCGTCAATGAAATCAATTCTCGATGCTGCAGATTGGTCAAGAGAAAACACCTTCGTCAAATTTTATTTTGAAACAAGTTACTCCAAGTGTTCTCACTGTGTAGTTAAACGTCACTATAGTTCAACGTTAGAAGATTGAAATTTTCCAAATATATTTTTAATTCAAAGTTTATTCCCGACGGATTTTGTGGGAAATTGATTTTTGGATAATTATACTGTTTAGTATACATGTATTATATGGGATATAAAGAAGTTTTATGAAAGAGGTTCTTCAAGAAGAAGAATGTTTTAAAATATAAAAGAAGAAGAAAAGAGAGAAGTCTTTTGTTCAGAGATTGTTTTTATGATCTTCAAGAAAGAAGGCAGAAATACATCACCACTTCCGGAGGTGAGTACTGCTTAAAAATCTATCCTAATGTAATGTACTATCAGGTGAGTATAAATCACGAAATGAAATTATAAAATTTGTTTTCAAGTTATAATTTTATGAGTGGATTTATACTCACCTGATAGGTTCCACCCTCCTCCCCTGATGTATTTCTATAAGTTATACTAGGTTCACGTTTTTCACTTATAGAATAAACTGGGGTTCTGTAGTTCTTCTACAGAGCGTCTAATGATCATGTGATGATCAGTGTAGTTAGACGCTTGGTTTTTATTAGGCGGATTGAACGTAATATGCGGAGATAAATCCTAATGTAATGTACTATCAGGTGAGTATAAATCCACTCATAAAATTATAACTTGAAAACAAATTTTATAATTTGATCAAGGAAAATAAATGTTTACTACATGTAGTTGTTTTCAGTAGGAATATGTTGACTATAGTCAAGCAAAATAGAAGACTTCACACAAATTAAAAAAGATATTATTATTTAATTTCAGTGTTAGATGCCCACCCACTGCTGTCTTCCTTCCAGATCATGCTGTTAGAACATATTGTGATGTGTCGGCTGATCATGGGTAACAAAACTACAGCCATACAAGAGGTAAACTATTACGCTGCTTACTGAATAGAACATTCTTTATACCAAAACAATTCATCAAGTGCAAATGTTGATAATAAACAGAGGTCCCCTGTAATGAGCCAGCTCAGTTTACTTAACATGAGTTATTCTGTTTAAGTATTTTGATCCTGATCACCCCTTAATTTTTAAAGGTCTGTTTCATGTTCACAGAAAGGGCAAATCCATTTCATAAATGAACAAGCTAAATTTAGCTGTTACTGCATTAATGCCTTAACTGCTTTCCTTGTCATATGTTATATTGATTAATATTTAATTTAGATCTATTCTATACAGGATTTATAAATAAAGATATCAAAAGATTGCAAATATTACTGTATTAACTCAACTTTTTGAAGAAAAAATGTGAAGCTATTGTCATGACCCTACCATTAGCATTCTAAAATATTTTTACAAGATTATGCCTCTTTTATATGAGAAGGCCATGCAGAGCAGTAATCCAATCAAATGGCCACCACTTGTGATACTAAAGTGAAATATGCACCCTATATTTTTCTAAAAAGCCACATGTGTTATCCTGAATTATTGCCCATAACAACTTAACAGCTGTTCCGCTTCAACAGTGTGCCAGCTTATTCTTTTTTTGGCACAAAACTGATGTTGAATGAACAAATTTTCATAATCACAGAAAATATTTACCATTTGACCTTATGAAAGTATGAATATATTATTCTTCCACATTTTCAGATATTTCAAGCTTGCCATGTATGTCAATCACAACCAAGACTTTTTTCAACCCATGGTTCACAGATCCATACTCTACTTGTATGTCATAATTACTTAACATATAATACAGATTGTGATAAGTACTGATAACTTTTCTGAGTAGATAGCTTCTAAATATATAAACATACAATGTTTTACTATATGAACTTATGAAGTAAATTTATTAATCTTGTAGGTTAAGAGTAGGCTATGTATACAAAATAATTGAGCTTTCCATCATGTTGACAAAGTCTTAAAGTGCTTTATGACATGTTTATATATTACATTTTTTGTATGTCATGTAAATTGTTATTAATTTTTCAAGGTCAAGTAATGCCAGTGAACTTTATGCTTGTATGATACATTGTCATTATTACATATGTGAACTGTATGCTTGTATAGTACAGTGTCTAAATGTAATGTCTGTGAACTGTCTGCTTGCATATAGAAGGTTCTTTATTTCATGTCTGTATGCTTGTATATTACAGAGTTTTTATTCCATGTCTGTGGGGTGTGTCTTTGAGTATTTCATAATCTACATGACATGTCTGTGAACTGTATGCTTGTGTATTACAGGGTCTATATGCCATGTCTGTGAACTGTATGGAGGCGGCAGAAGCTCAGTTTCTAACAGCACTAAAGGTTTGTATCTGAAGAAAAAAAAAATCTAGCTTAAATTTGAAGTTCTTCTCTATATACAGTTTAATTTATTTCCTAGTTTATTTATATATGTATGATAAGGCTAGCAGAACCATAAAAAAAAACAATCTTTTTTTCAGCTACAGGTTTAAAAATAAGTACAGATGAGATCATTCTTTTTCATCTTCACCTGGTTGCTGTATAAGTTTGTAAAATATACAAAAACTATGTGCACAAAAAGAAGAGAAGTTAATCTTTTGATGTTGAAGCAAAATATGATAGCTTGCTGATAACTTTGTAAGGTAAAGAAAGATAAAGGCATGTCATGAATAAATTACAAAGTAGATGAATATCTGTTATAAGTAATGATGAAATATCTGTTATATTAAAAGACCAAGAGTGTTATTGTTTGACATTATTTCTGTATTCAGAAATCAGAAAGTACAGACCTGTCATTATTCATCAATATGAATTTAGCCATTGTATTCCTACGCATGGGAAGACAAGATGATTTTCTTGGACTTCTGGAGAAAATTGATCCAGAAAAAATGGAACAGTCAAAGTAAGTTTTTAAAAGTTATTGAATTAGACATGTATAATCAATTATTCTGAATATGCAAAATGAAGATGTTTGTCAATGTAAGAAATAGGCATGAAGAATACACCTCTTATATTTTGTTACAGATCTTTGATGTTTTGAAATATTTTGATGAATAGGTTAATAATGTGTGTATATTTATTATATATACTTTATATAGTGCTAAGTAAAAATGCTCTTCTAAAAGACATAAGTGTGAATAAGTGTAGATCAGTTTATCATTTTGTCAGTGCTTTGTTAATTTTTTCCAAAGCTTGTTAACAAACCAATGTACAATGTTATTTTTAGCTCACATAGTTTGAAAGCAGCAGCATATTATGTACAAGGACTGCAAACTTTCTTCCAGGCCAGATACAATGAAGCTAAGTTAGTTCTTATTTTATACTTGACTTTCGTATACATTTTGATAGAATTGAATTTTCAAAGTTCTTATAACATAGGAATGCAACAATTGTTTTGACCTTTAAATAGATGCTTGTATAAATGTACGTGAATGGTACCATAGTGGTTTACATGTCTGCCATGTAATCAAGGTATTATGTGCTTTAATACTTATACAATCATTACCATAGGCCTTTATCTTCCATAAATGTTCAACTGAAACAAAGAATCTTTTTGATTTATTTACGCTTAAAATAGAGAAGAAATGATGAGTACCTATAGATGATATCATATAACAAATGTCAAAGCTCTAAGCCTTGTACCTTCAGTCAAGAAGGTATTTTTAGTTTTTACTATATGTATATAGTGAAAATCAATGACCCCCGGGGTGGGGCCAATTTTGACACAATATGAGCCTTTACGTAATCATTTACTCATTAGGAAGTTTCGATAAGGAAAGAAATATAAATATATGTGATATACCATTTTCAGACGTTACCTTCGTGAGACATTAAAAATGGCAAATGCTGAAGATTTAAATAGACTGACATCATGTTCTCTGGTGTTGCTAGGACACATTTTCTTGTCACTAGGCAACAGTAGGGTGAGTGGTTTTCTGAGTCTATTATATTATCAAATTGTTCCTTTGGAAAGGTGACTGGTACCTACTAAATTAATCATTGTTGAGAGCAATAAACACCATTTTATATATTATTAACATGTAAGTTATTTATTTTTAACAAATTATTTTTTATTATCATTAACAATTACTTAAATTTAAGACTATTTGACATATAGACTATTTACCATTTTGGGATATTTGCAAGTTTTATTATTTTTATATCCATGTGAAGTAGTGTGATAAAAGTTTATTTGGTATACATGTTTATATTATAGTAAAACTTTTCATTTCAGGAGTCATTAAACATGGTTACCCCAGCAATGCAGCTGGCAGGTAAAATACCTGACGTACATGTACAATTATGGGCCTCATCACTTCTCAAAGGTAGCTTTACATTCTATAAGATTTTTCATAGTACAGTGAGAATTGTGATAAAGTCAGCTCTTACATTTTTCTGTGTTAGTACACATGTGCAGTATAACAGCCTCATCACCATTCTCATGTATAACACACAGAGAAAAGTAAAGCGAATATATAACAGCCCAATACCTGTGGTTAGGTTACACTATTTTTAGATTTTTCAAACTGGTTTGGTTCAGAGTCCCCATAATCAGAATATCAAATTTGCCATAATGTTCACTGATGAATATGATTTAGCTGGACAAACATGATGATATATGTTGCTAATTGTTTGTTTGTTTGTTTGTTTTTGTTTATACATCAAGTTTAACGCATATTTGGACAAATCAGTCCAGGAAAATGTCTTTCCTGGATAACTAAGCAGTAATTACCAATTTCTCTGCAAGTGACCATTTACTTACCCCAAATGATTTCTAAATCAATGGTGAGAGACAAATGACTATTAGACTCAATGTTAGAGATCAGTTGTCACAGAGAAATTTTACCTTTGTACATCATTTCAACTACTAGCTGTCATCAACCATCTATGACTTAGCTGGCTAGTTTGCTCAGTTGTAAGATTTCAGAGTTAGTCAGCCAACAGTATAGAGCCTGGTTAGACTGCACAGATTTTGGGGGCTGGCCTGGTTTCATACATGTGGTTACAACGACTCAATTTTAGTTCCAGGTTTTTGTTTTACTATTAAGCACTGAGTATAATTTAGCATGTTGTCCTTCTGACAGCTCCTGTTAAATCTTGCTATTTATAGATCTGTCAATATGTGTCAATTTTTTTTAGATGAGAATAGTTTGGCATGTTGTCCTACTGACAGTTCTTGTCAATTTTTGCTATTTATAGATCTGTCAATTTTTGCTATTTATAGATCTGTCAATTTTTGCTATTTATAGATCTGTATCAGATGTCAGGTGACAAAGCAAATGAGGAGGAAGGTTGTAGATTACACACCAGTTTCTCTGCCTCACTTCTCAAAGATCTCTTCCAGTCTACACAGCTGTCAGAACATGGCCTTATACAGGTATATCAGTTAAAACATAGGTGATGTGTTTGACTATGTATCATTTTCCACTGTTAATTGTGGATGGAATAAGGACAGGGATAATTGTTTTCTTTTCAATAGCCTTGCTTTGGAAGAAGTGGTTTAAATAAAATTCATGTACAGTGAAGTCTTAGATGATACACTGTGGTCTTTTCTGAACAAGTAGAAGGTTTAGTGGTTAAATTTGCTGACTTAAGTTTTATTCATCAAGCTCATGGAAGATCGATGGTTTTATTGATGCCTTCACTTAAAATGACTGTAGGTCTGACTCCATTAAGAAACTTTTGTTATGACCTTTTCAGGGTGTTGCTGTTTAAAACATACTTTCAGAAAAAAGTGTAAGAGAAGTTGAAATCAGGAAAAAGAAGTTTTTGCTTAATTTTGAGTTCTTACAGATACCAATTAAACAAATACTTGATGTTTATTTTGTCATTCATGTACAGGTATATTCTTTTTTTTAAATGATATCCTTGTTATTTACTTTCAGTGGACAGAAGGACCTTGTCCATTCCACTTGAATACATCATCAGCCAATGCTATAATGTGAACACAGATTATTGTATATAAACAGTTGCTTGGTGCCATGATAAACAGCCTTACATACAACATGATTTACACCAATATATCTTCAGTTGGGTGCTGAGCATGAGGATCATAATGCTAGTACAGTGTTACACAATCATACAACGTCCCATTATATCATTACATACACCATGTGCAATATTGTTGAACTTTTTTTACTAACAATCTCTTCAGTGACTGTAGATAAAAGAAATCTATATGTTGAATGAATAAATTAATGGTTTTATGATTTTACTAGGCTGTTTTACTTTTTGTATGTATACACTGATAGTGACTTTTATATGCCACTAAGACCAGCCTTTATATTGTTAACTCCCTAGTTGAAGCAATTTTGATATGAGAATATATTTTCTAAACAATAGACACGTCTTATTTTATTATTAGGTCAAGTGTATTATACAAATTTAACAGAAAGATAAAAATATTGTAAGAAGCAACTTGTCAATGCCTGCCCTGAAAAAGTTTATATGAGCTGCGTCACGACAAAACCAACATAGTGGGTTTGCGACCAGCATGGATCCAGACCAGCCTGTGCATCCGCACAGTTTGATCAGACAGTGCAGATGCGCAGGCTGGTCTGGATCCATGCTGTTAGCTTACCATCTCTATTACAAGTAGAGAAACTGATAGTGAACAGCATAGATCCTGATCTGTCTGCGCGGATGCGCCGGCTGGTCTGGATCCATGCTGGTCGCAAACGCACAATGTTGGTTTTGTCGTGAAAAGGCCCATATTCTTTGATATATTATTGTTTTTATAATGGTTTAATGACTTACTATTCTTTTATAAACTAATTAAATAATAAAATGTTACTATCTGATATATATTTAATATGTATTAAATCATCATCAGACCAATTCTAGTTTAGTAAAAATAAAATGAAAATTAAGATTATTAAATTGCAGCGATGCATGTACTAGTTCTAGAGGATTAAAACATTGTTTCTAAACCAGTCTTGTTCCCTTGTCAGCTGTCTTTTAAGATTTTGATGGTATTGAAGAACAGGTCTCAATTTTAGGGTTTTATTTTTTGGGAGGGGGAGGGAGTTTATGAACAGGTATTAATCTAGTAACATGTTAATTAAAACAAACCATATTTTTAAGCAATTGAAGAACGCTATACCAAAAAATGTCAACCAGTGTTTAGATTTGCTTACCTCCAGGTTACTGTTACTATATTTTGATTGACAATATATAAAAACTTTTCTCAACAGTCATAAATTGTCAATTGTACAACAGCCTTAAACATATACAAGTACTATACAACTGCCGTAAGCATAAACTATACTCGACTTACAGATTGCATGTTACATTTTTAATCTTGACCAAACTGTTCTTCAGTTTTAGGGAAAATATAAAACATGTATGTATACAGTAGATTGAAGAGGGAACAAAGCAAGTCATGAAAGATGGCACTAATGTTGGTTGTTCTTGGTCTATCTACATTTTTGCTTGGATAAAACCAGTATCTGCCAGCAGGCTAATGGGTAATCAGTTATGGAGTAGAAATATGCTGATAAATGACTAGTAGTCAATCTTGTCATATTATGTAATAATCATGCAAGACTTCACAGTAATTGTGAATATTGAATTATTAATAAATGTCTTGAACTTCAATGTATTTTTAGCTCACCTGTCAAAGTGACAGGGTGAGCTTTTGTGATCGCTTTTCGTCCGTCGTCCGTCCGTCCGTCGTCCGTAAATTTTTTTCTTTAAATGACATCTCCTCATAAACCACTAAGCCAATTTCATCCAAACTTCACAGGAATGTTCCTTTGGTGGTCACCTTTAAAAATTGTTCAAAGAATTTAATTCCATGCAGAACTCTGGTTGCCATGGCAACCGAAAGAAAAAACTTTAAATATCTTCTTTTAAAAAACCATAAGAGCTAGAGCTTAGATATTTGGCATGAAACATCTTCTAGTGAGTGTCTACCAAGTTTGTTCAAATAAAAGCCCTGGGGTCAAAATTGGCCCCGCCCCGGGGGGTCATTGATTTTCCCTATATGCATATAGTAAAAAGTTAAAAAATCTTCTTTTAAAGAACCCAAAGAGCTAGAGCTAAGATATTTAGCATGAAACATGTTCTAATGGGTGTCTATCAAGTTTGTTCAAATAAAAGCCCTGGGGTCAAAATTGGCCCCGCCCCGGGGGTCTTTGATTTTCCCTATATGCATATAGTAAAAACTTAAAAAATCTTCTTTTAAAGAACTCAAAGAGCTATGGCTAAGATATTGAGCATCAAACATGTCCTAATAGGTGTCTACCAAGTTTGTTCAAATAAAAGCCCTGGGGTCAAAATTGGCACCGCCCCAGGGGGTCAATGATTTTCCCTATATGCATATAGTAAAAACTTAAAAAATCTTCTTTTAAAGAACCAAAAGAGTTAGAGCTAAGATATTTAGCATGAAACATGTTCTAATAAGTGTCTACCAAGTTTGTTCAAATAAAAGCCCTGGGGTCAAAATTGGCCCCGCCCCGGGGGGTCATTGATTTTCCCTATATGCATATAGTAAAAACTTAAAAAATCTTCTTTTAAAGAACTCAAAGAGCTATGGCTAAGATATTTAGCATCAAACATGTTCTAATAGGTGTCTACCAAGTTTGTTCAAATAAAAGCCCTGGGGTCAAAATTGGCACCGCCCAGGGGGTCATTGATTTTCCTTATATGTGTATTATAGCAAAAACTTAAAAATCTTCTTTGAAAAAACCCAAATAGCTAGAGTTAAGATATTAAGCATGAAACATCTTTTAGTGAGTGTCTACAAAGTTTGTTTAAATAAAAGACATGGTGTCAAAATTGGCCCCGCCCCGGGGGTCATTGATTTTCTTTATATGTGTATAGCAAAAACTTGAAATCTTCTTTGAAAAAACTCAAATAGCTAGAGTTTAGATATTAAGCATGAAACATCTTCTAGTAAGTGTCTACAAAGTTTGTTCAAATAAAAGCCCTGGGGTCAAAACTGGCCTGGCCCCAGGGGTGTCATTGTTTTTAACTATATGTGTATAGTAAAAACTTTAAAAAAAATCTTTTTTTAAAAAGCCCAATGATGAGCTAGAGCTTAGATGTTTAGCATGAAACATCTTCTTATGGGTGTCTACCAAGTTTGTGCAAATAAAAGCCCTTGGGTTAAATTGGCCCTGCAACATTGGGGGGGGGGGTTGGGGGGGCCTATATACAGGTGAGCGACCTCAGGGCCATCATGGCCCTCTTGTTATATTTTTTTTTGAATTGATTGTTAGATCATGTAGAGATAAGTAGGTTTAATTGTTACTAGTTTATAATGATGATGGAAATGCATGTTTCTATCAAGCATGTTTTATATTGATGGGGACATTTCTGTAAAGGTCAGGTTTTAAATAACGCCACTCCAGTTTTAAGATGTCTGTGGACTGGAAAATTTTCTTTGATATTTTGTATACCATTTGATGATGTGTTAGACCATTAACTTGTCTGCACATTCCAGATCATCTGCTGGCACCGTTTTCCAAAATACATGTTATCCCTTTACTGTGCAAAATCACATGAAACAACGCTTTTAACTCAAATCGTGCTTGGAATCTACTAGATTATAAATATTGATTAAATTATGCGTTTTTTTTCTTTTTACATATTTTGTTTCCGTTTTAAGTTCTACAGTTGATCTAAGTATGAATTTCAAATTTTATGTTTTAAGCTGTTGAATCTAACAGAACAGGGTTCCTTTTACAAAATTAAGTTTACATATCTTAATTTAATTTGATGTAACAGCGTTGAAAAATACCTGTTTTTGAGAAATTTTGTATGTACATTAATCTAAAAAGAAATGTCAAAACGATGATCGCTTTGTTAAAATGTTTATGGATTTTTTCTGACTTAGTGAAAGGTAAACATTTTGCTGCAAGCAAATGTAATATATACATTATATTATAGCCAATGAATTAATACCTAATGTCATGAATGTTGCAGTCATGTTTTTGTATTGTAATGTAATAAATGTAGTACAATTGATTATGGAATAAAGATACACAAAATCATTCTTTTTATTATATTTTCTATACTTTAAATTTGCTGATTCATTTTCATAAAAAAGTGGTGCAATATATTTTTAATTGTATTTCAACTGTCCATGATGACATCTATCCGGCACAAGACAAATTTATCAATCCTCCATGCAAGTAAAATACAACATTTTAAGTGTATTCTGTGCTTTTTAGCTCGACTTTTCTATGAAAAGGGGAGCTATCCTACTCGCCCCGGCGTCGGCGTCGGCGTTGGCGTCACACCTTGGTTAAGTTTTCGTACCACCCCACTTTATTTCAGAAGTATTACAAGTATGGCTTTGAAACTTACCATACTTGTTCACCATCATAACCTCCATCTACAGACAAGAGTACATAACTCTGTCAAGGTTTTTGACAGAATTATGGCCCTTTTTTGACTTAGAAAGTGTATTGAGCTTGGTTAAGTTTTTTGTACCACCTCACTTTATTTCAAAACCATTGGAGGTATTGCTTTGAAACTGACCATACTTGTTTACCATCACGACCTTCATCAACAGACAAGAGGACATAACTCTGTCAAGGTTTTTGACAGAATTATGCCCCTTTTTGACTTAGAAAATACATTGAATATGGGTAAAATCCACTTATTGCCTTAACCCTTTGAGATATTGCTTTGAAACTTTTAATGCTATTTCACATCATTACCCCCATCTGTACGCAAGAGAAGGTAACTCTGTCAAGGATTTGTTTTAAAAATTAAGGCCTTTTATCGACTTAGAATCTTGGTTAAGTTTTTAGTACCAGTCCACTTTTTGACTGAACTGTTTGAGATATTAATTTGAAAGTTGGAATACTTGTTTACAATCATGATTCCCAAACATGTCCAGGAGAAGGTAATTCTGTCAAAGATTTTATTTGAATTATGGCCCTTAACTGTCAATGTTTTGTATTATAGGCAAGCACTAAAAAACTTAAAAAATCTTTTGACTTAAACATTTCAAACTTTGCTGCAGTGTTCAAGGGTATCACACAATTCAGTAAAATAATTCTTCACTAAATATCTTAATGCTCATGGCCATTGTTCACTTTAAAAATACAGAGATTCTTGTATTGCCTTTTACTGCAAAAACTTTTTTTATTGGCAAGCAATAAAAAAGTCGAGCGCGCTGTCTTACGGACAGCTCTTGTTACCTCACTTTTACTTCGCCTAGCGTTTACCATACATCTTTTCACATTTTTAAAGCTCTACCTTTACCACTCGGCATTAGCAATGAAGTTTCTGGCATGAAACCATATCAACGTTGTTCCATTCACGCAAGAACTCTGGTTGGTATTTGCAAGAGAAATGAAAATAATCGTTTGTCCAAAATCACAAGGCCCGCAGATTTTCCCAAAACGGCATTGCAAGGTGGCACTTAAAGATGTGAATAAGACCTTGATTGGAACATGCAGTCTAATAAGGAAGGTTACGGACTCTTGTTAAGTTTGAATTTTAAGATACTCATGTCTGAACCTCAATTCAGGTGGGTTGAGATGCGATGGGGGTCAGCATTGTGTTGACGTTTGACCTCTTTTAACAGCACCAGTGTTTCTACTTTCAATACAGACGGATTCTTTTACTTGAAATCAAGGCTTATAGCACCAATGACCTTCACTACGAAAATGTTATGCACTGTGGTCAATTTTTGATCAACGTGATGAATTAGCTCCTTAATTACGCGTCAAATTTATCGCATACACTAGATGATTTAAAAAGTGGTTTTATACTGTGTTTGTTTAATCAGATAGATCCAAATAGTCTTAAAGCAATATCTCTGTATTTAGCACTACTGAAACTTTAAGAGAAAGATGTAATAGCATTTGTGCCAGCTTCTCTTCAGACAGGACAAACAAAGGATTTCTGAATAATTAGAACTACATATGAAGTATTTAAAGTATTTCGCTAAAACAAAGATTACCTGTTTCTTTGGTTTAAAACAAATTTAGACAGCGATTTTAGATAGTAATACAAAACTTTACAAATTTATCAAAAAAAAGTTCGGAAGCGAGCACAAGCTGCATAAACACCATTAAAGACCCTGTATGTTTTGATGAAAGTGGTAAACCACACTAAGTGAAATTATATATCTGTACATAATTATGCAAAATAAAATAATTTTCAAACATCGAAGAATATGTAAAATATGTACTGCAAATATTTGTACATATTATATGTAATCATTAGAATATATGCATTCATTTCTTATTGTAAAATTTGACTTAAATTTTATAGAAAATAAATTTTTATTACCTCCCTTTATTTACATGAAATGTTAAATTCGGCAATATCTTTATAAATAATGTTAAATCATTGTGGTTCTTAATAAAACATAGTTCTTGTCGATGCCAATGCTCTGTTATCTCTGTGTCACACTGAATGACACTTCTAACGCAAGACTTCAATAATATGGTGCCTATCATTCTGAAACATCACTAACTAATTTATCTTCATAGTGCAAAGGAGTTAAATGGAATCACTCATTCGTGACAGATAATCTGTTCTACACGTGTCATGTGTATGAATTCAACTTTCTGCACGAGGGAAGTGATGTGAGCGAAAAAATATATTAATTAGAGATCTACATGTAAAATTTGTTTTACGTTAACAACACTGAAAAAAGCTCTGAAACATAAAATTATTCTTACGAAAATG